>NC_089824.1:11167273-11459773 GCF_035046505.1 Tiliqua scincoides | reverse complement strand
AAATTCTTTGCTGTGGTTTGATGTACCCATATGTGTTCATGGGAATTGTCATTGCCACCAAAGACTATCTCTACATTTGTTAAGCTAAATCAGTCACAGTCCAATGCCAGCATTTCCAGTCATCTCTGGATGCTCTTTTGTCTCTGGTAGTTTCCAGTGATACTGAGGAAGAAGTACCCTAACCACCCCCTTTTTTTTTTTGCCATACTGGCCATCTCACTTACTCGTGTCCACGCTGGCTGCTGCATGCTCCTTCAGTGGTACTGCCAAGGCCATAGAGACTGTTCGCCTTTAGCTTTCCTGGACCCTCCCCGGACCCACTGTTGCATGTGCCGCCCCTCTCACCATTTGTGAGAGTGGCCTGGTAGGGCGAAACAGTTATCTTGCTTTTGTGCTTCAATAAACGGCCTTCTCCTGACTCCACCTGCCTAAAGTCAGATGGTGTGTGGACTTGTGGGAGGGCCTCAGGTGAAGGGCAAAAAATTGGGAAGGCTCTTGTGGAATGGGGCTGTACTAAGATTACTCCAAACCTCAAGGCCATCACAGTCCATCAAAGCTTAACTGGAAGAGCCCAGCTGGGGTAGGGGCTGATGCAGCCTGTACTACTGGGAGTCTTGGGCTTTACTTGCAGTGTCTACTGAGTTATGCCAGTTAAAGTTTGCATCCATAGTTACAGCACTAATAGTTGAACAATCATAATGCTAGATTGTGTGACATCACCCAAGAGTGGTAAAAAAATCGCCTCCCCCCCTGTGCCCCCCAGTTTAAAGAATTCCTTGCAAAATTGCTAGGCTAAGTAGATGGACAAGGGAAACAAAAGCCCCTAATCCTATGGGTGTTTAAATTGTTGTAACACACTTTATAGAAGTGATGCTTTTCTCTGTACTGCAGAGGGTTTGACAATGACAATAAACTTTGAATGGCAAACTAGGAGTGTTGTTGTCTAGGCAAGCAGCCATTAAGTGCCACTCTCCATTATTCCAGGCTTGTAGGACAATGAAGAAATCAATCAGATCTATGTAACAGTGACACAACAGAGATAAATAGCCTTGTGAGGGCTTTTTTCCCCCCTGAGAGTCTTTAAGAGAAGAAAAAGGAACGAAAACTACCCAGACACTTCAGGCAACAAACTCTTTCTGCAATGCTTTAGTTTGTGACTGACAGCAAATGCATCAACCAGCAGCAAATGTACAAAGAGTACACACACACACACACACACACACACACACACACACACACACACACACACACACACCACCACCACCACCACCACCACCACCACCACCACCACCACCACCACCACCACCCAGGCCAGGATTCTAGAGATGGGGGGGCAACCATTTTTTCAGTGTGGGGGGGGGGCAATTATGTCAGGTATCTATACTGGTGTGCAAAATGAAGGATAAGTATGGAGAAACATCAAAAACCCATAACTAACCCAAATTTCATTAGGAGAAAATATTTTGGGGGTTTTCTTTTTCTTTTTTGAAAGATGCATTCATTATCTATAAAGCAATCTAACAATGATCTGCGTAGACTAAATGCATCTCTGTATGCAATGTAAAATCTATTTGTCTACACAGAAATAACATGCAACTTGTCCTTTCATTTTGGACACCAGTGCAATACACAGACTTGCAACACTGCAAACTTAAAACATATCACTATGGTACAGGTAGTATTTACTTGTATTGAAAGCCTTTCATTTGCTGATGACAAAAGTAAATTTACTTTACCTAAAAGCAAGAGGAAAGATATTGATATACAGATAGCAGCTGACACAGGCAACATCAAGGGGATGTATGATGGTATCAAGCAGGCCCTAGGTCCAACACAGAAGAAAATTGCCCCTCTGAAGTCTGCTGCAGGTGAGGTCATCCAGGATCGGGTGCAGCAGATGGAATGCTGGGTGCAGCACTACTCTGAGCTATATTCCAGAGAAAGTGTAGTCACTGAAGAAGCGTTGAACAACATTGAATGCCTGCCTGTGCTGGAGGAGCTTGATAGTGAACCAACCCTAGAAGAACTTCACGTGGCCCTGGACTCCCTTGTCTTTGGCAAGGCACCTGGAAAAGACAGCATCCCTGCTGAAGTTCACTGAAGAAATTTCGCTTTTCAATTTTATTCTTAAGGAAATGTTTTACTACTTTCATTTCTTCTTTACTTGGAATGGTAATATTGAAATTTTTTTAGATAATGAAGCCTACCATTTTCATCTAAATTTTCTGCTGCAATTACTGCCTGAAGAATCTCTTCATTGTCGTGGAAACTTCTTTTTATTTTGGCTAGCACTACATACAGAATTTCAAAAAAGTCAGAAGCATGCTTGCTGTGGGTGTCACTACATGATGCTCTGTTACCTGTCGTTTCAGACACCACATAATCATCAAGTAAGGCAGTGTTATTCAAACTGTGCGGCGTGGCTCTTTAGGGAGGCGCCAGGAACTCAAAAGGGGAGGCACGGGATGTCCTCTCACAGCGATACAGTCACACCCCTGGGCAGAATATGAGCCATCTTCTGCCCGTCCTCTGTGCTTTTTTTTTCCAAGCAGAAGAAATGGGAGTTGCTCAGCTGCGAGAGTGGCTGCTGCCACTCTGCCCTCTTCCGAGCATGCTTGGCTTGCAGTCCTTAACCCTCGCTGATCCTTGTCTGGTTGGTTCCTAGTTTCCAGCCTGGGAGAGCTTCCCATCAAAGTGAAATCTCTCTTTTCAACCCCCTCCCTCTTCCACCCCCCTTTCGATCTCCAAACCTTCCCGCTTTCCTCCCCCTCCCCAAATAAAACGCTTCCTATTTTACCAGTCATCAGGACTCTTAAAGTTGCTTCCATGCAGTTGGCAAAGGGGGAGGGGTGAGAGAAGCACACACTTTACTTGGCCAGGAGCAGAAAAAGGGGACTGTTTTTAAAGTGATTTATTAATCTTGTTTGACTGAAGAGGAGAGGCTGTATTGTTAAAGTGATGAATCTTGCTATCTGAAGGGAATGCTTATCAGCCATTGATGAAGTGGTTGCCAGCCCAATCCTATCCACACTCTCCTGGGAGTAAGCTCCATTGACTCTAATGGAACTTACTTCTGAGTAGACATGCATAGGCTTGAGCTGTGTATTTCCTAGTATAGGAGACAAATCAGCTTCCTAACCAAACCCTTATCAGCTCTGAGATATTTTCATGGTCTATTTTTGTTTTCCCCACCAGCTGCTGGAAAAATTTAATTTCATTAAATCAATAAAGGGTTCAGTCCTATCCAAGGAGAATGGGAGAAATGACTGGTTGAATTGGGGTCCACAGGGGTGTGTGTGTGTAATGTTGGTCAGACTGGTTGTTCACAAAGTTCATTTGATAAAACAATTCTATTGGTATGCTTACAAAGTTTAAAAAAATGAGTCCTCCTGGACCAGACAAAATCTACCTACTCCAGCATCCTGTCTCCAACAGTGATCAGCAGCTGATAATTTATAAAGCATGTATATTGCTGTGTATTAATAATATATTTTTAAGATCTGCATTTAATTAATGATATGATTAATATAATTAATATTAATATAGTTTATATATATTTAATATTTAATATATTATAATAAATATAATATTATATTTAATATAGTTAATATAGTTAATATTTCTGGCCACTTCCTGTTTAATGATGTCACTTCCAGCCCTCAGAAACATGATGGGGAGTCATGGCCAACAGCCACGGGGGTCAAGGGAGCCACTGGCTGGAAAAGTTTGAGTACCACTGAAGTAAGGAATTAAATTTCCTTTTCCTTGGCATTTTTACTTCTTCCTTTTTAGCCAGTTTTGATGTTTCCTACAGAATTGATTTCAAAGTCTCACTGTTTCAGAAGTCTTCTAGTGAACTTTCTGTAGCTTGAATTAAGTTATAGACCCGCTCCAAGGAAATGTCATGACTTTGGAGTCCCTTATCTACTAGAGAAAGAATTTCCAAAATATTTTTCATTACCACTAGACAAAATCTAAACTCGTGCTTCCTCATTATAAGATGGAGACCAGTGCTAAGAACCACATCTTCCCCACCAAATCTTTTTCCATTATTTATTGATATTAGTTCAAGAGTTTCTGATATATGTTTGTATTCTTCAAAAATTGTCCTACACACCTGAAGGTGTCCTGACCATCTCTGTTCCAGCAGACGAGAAAGAGCTTTGCCTTCATACTTAGCAGCTACTACTGTTGCGTGAAAATCCCCTTTTTCCTTTTAGTTGTGATTTTATATCTGGTTATGTTACTATGGACTAAAATATGCAGGTTAAACCTCAGCACACAGGCCACAATCAGGCCAAGTCACAAGCTTACACAACCTCGACCTCCCTGTGATTACACATTATAGGAGGAAGTCTGGCACCTTAAATCCACCTCCCTAGGAAGAAGTCTGGCATCTTAAATCCACCTCCCTATGGTCATCATTGTTTAAGTGTCTCCTATTCATTGTATTGTTTTAACCCAGTCTCCTACATTACTGTATTCATTGTATTGTTTTAGCCCAATCACTGCTTAAGTACTGTATGCAAACCTGAACTGCCTTCTGTGTGTTGCTGACTCATTGTATTGTTTAAGTTCCCCCATCTAGGAAGCCAGCCATTAGACCCCATTGAATTTTGCTGATAATCCTTTCACACACTCCCAAGCACCCTGCTGGTAGTAAGCAAGCTACCATACAGCTCAGCTTTGTCTGAAAACCCTTTTTAAGAGAGGGCTTCCTCATATGCTCTCTCTCTGTGGCTCCCCCTTCCAAGGACCTACGCATCTGTGTTGTGTCAGAGGGTCCTCCACACAGGACTCTCCCCCCCATCCAACTGCTCTACAAGACAGGAAACTATCTTGCGTCTGGAACCTTTTCCCTTCTCCCCCCCTTTTTTTCTCCCCTTCTCTCCCCATCTTTAGTCAGCAACTGGGTTTGGCAGACCAGGGACCCCTAAAATCCTTCCCTACAACCTTCCCTTTTTCTAATTTCCTCAGATGCACCAAATACTCTCCACATGAAAGCTAGGTACACTGGATTCAAGTACTAGGACCAAGAAACATATACTTACCACTTTTCCCATGTGCATTATGTTTACCTTTGTGCCTTTGTAATAACTTTTAATAAAAGATTATAGTTTTATCTTTCTCCCAGTCTCCTCTTTAAGCTAAAAGGGAATTTCTCTGCATTATGCTGTCTTGTTATCCAGCCTGCGACCCTGCGGTTCCAATAAGGGTAGTGTAATAATTCCCCTAAACAAAACAGCCCTTTTGGTAACACTACCCCACAGGACAAAAAGTTGTATAATTCCACACATTGTCCAAAAAATTCCCTCACCATTGGCACAACTTCAACTGCTTTAACTACAACTAAATGCAGCTTGTGGTTAAAACAATGGACATATGGAATTTCTTTCTTCAGTTTTTTTTTTATTAATGCCTGGACACCACCTTTCTTGCCACTCATAACTGATGCTCCATCGTGACTTTGGCTCAACAGATTGTTAGGATTTAAACCATACCTTTGGAACGTATCTAAAGTTGTGTTTGTAAAAGTCTCAGCATCCAAAGCAGTTGTCTCTATGGATAGCATGGATTTGTAAATTTCACCATCTTTAACATATCTAGTGGCAATTGTTATAGTTTCTCTTTGATTTTTGTCTTTTGTCCCATCCTCCAAGACAGAAAAAATGAGACATCTGCATTCTTTATGTCATTGGAAACTTCCTCTTGAATGAGATCAGCCATTACTTTGACTATTTCATTTTGAATTTCTGGGGATTGGAAAGTGGCATTCTTTGGAATAATTTTATAAGATTCAGCTAGTTTTGGGTCCTTTTTGAGGGTATATTTGAAAAGGTTTTTAAATTTTCCTCCACATGTTCTTCAACGTTGTATATTCCCCTCATTGGAAGCTCATTAGCTACAAGAAACTGAATGATTTTAACAATGCTTAAAATGTAATACCTATGCTTTTCAAGTACATTGTCATTAGAGTTGAAATAGATGTGTTTGAATCAGTTCTTTGGTTTCTTTCAGACCACATTAACATAGCCTGCACGTGGGTCTCAGATGAAGCATGCTTGAAAAATCCTGATTTAGTTTTATCCAAAGCAGCCTTCCAATTGCTAAATCCCTTTTTTATGTAAGCTTGCTCTTTAGTAAATGGTACAAATTGGCCACATGGATAGCAAAATGCAGCATCTAGTTTTGAAGAAACCCCCCTGGCCCCCTAGCTACGGCCCTGCCACCATCACCTCTGAAATGGTCCTATTCTGCAAGACCTCACCTGGAATAGTTGATTATATGTTTATAACATATAACATCATAACATTTATGTGTACAATGTATGTTGGTGTACTTTGCATAACAGCATGAGCCAATATTGCACAACACAACATAATTAACTGTAAACATTTTTTGTAATTACTTGAGTTTACTTTGATGACTTGCACTGAAGTGAATCAGCCAAGGATGCATAGTCCGGACAGTAGCTGCTGACAGCTTATGAACTAATCTTGTTGAAAAGTAGTATATAAGGCAGTTTACATAGTGAAATAAATCAATAAAGATAAAAAATCGGGCATTAGCAGTTTCCCTGGTTCAGGGCTAAGCAATACACAGTGCCTCCAGTGAATTCTTTTGCTTCATAGTAGTATATTTGCTGGCATTTCAACATAATAGCATTTGCCATAACAGAATTAGACATGTTGGGGTCAACCTTATGCATGTCTATTCAGAAGTAAGTCCCATTAGAGTCAGTGGGGCTTACTCCAGTATAAATGTGGATAGAATTGCAACCTCAGAACCCAACCCTATGATGAGGTTACTCAGCAGTAAATCCCATTATAGTCAGTGGGGCTTACTCCTGTGTAAATATGGACAGAACTGCAACCTCAGAGCCCAACCCTATGGTGTCTACTCAGAAGTAAGTCCCATGCTAGTCAATGGGGACTACTCTCCGGTAAGTGTGGATAGGAGCTTTAGAGCCCAATCTTTTGCATGTCCCCTCAGAAGCAAGCTCCATGCTAGTCAATGGGGCTTACTCCTGGGTAAGTGTGGAGAGGATTGCAGCTTATGTGCCCAAGCCTAAGCCTGTCTTCTCAGAAGTAAGTCCCATGCTAGTCAATGGGGCTTACTCCCGGGTAAGTGAGGAGAGGACCGCAGCCTTGGGCGCCTGCATCTCTCAATTGCTACTGAACTTCCCCAGCCGGAGGCTGCCACCACCCTGCATCAGCGGCACTTCTGAGTGGCCCCAAGCAACTCCTCCAGACAGTCCCGGGCTGCTCCCAAGCCCTTCTGGAGACGCTCCTCAGGTTCTCCAAGGCACAACCGAAGTTCTGCTCCGAGCCTTCCCTCGGCGACTCCCTCCTAACAGAGCACCGTAGCCTTCCTCCTGCCCCCGCCACCAGGAGCCTCGGCACCTCCACCACAACTGCTGCCCCCATCGCCTCCAGCCCCGCTCTCCACTCACTGTCCCCTCCCAGCCCCCGTACCTCACCTGAGAGGGCAGGGTCCGCGCCCAGTCGCCTTGCTGTGGGGAGGGCCCCCCGGCCCAGCTGCTGGGAGGGGGGCTCAATGGCTCCGCGGCCCCATCAGCGGCATCTTCACTTGAGGAGGGACCGAGCCCCCCTCCCCTCCCCAAGCCACTTCCGGTCCCTCTGCTAGGAGACAGGCATGGGGAGAAGAGCGTCAAGCGGCTCGAGTGATAGAAGAAAGCACCCAGGCACTATAGAGGCAAAATGAGTCAGTCGCGGAGCCCTTAGTCTAGACTCTAGTCTATAGAGTCTATAGACTAGAGTCAAGACTAGACTAAGGGCTCCGCGATCGACTCATTTTGCCTCGCGATCGACCAGTCGATCGCGATCGACGTGTTGAGCACCCCTGCCTTAGAACATAAGAAAAAAAGAACAGCCCTGCTGGATCAGGCTATAGGCCCATCTAGTCCAGCTTCCTGTATCTCACAGTCGCCCACCAAATGCCCCAGGGAGCACACCAGATAACAAGAGACCTGCATCCTGGTGCCCTCCCTTGAATCCGGCCTTCTGACATAGCCCATTTCTAAAATCAGGAGGTTGCACATACACATAATGTCTTGTAACCCATAATGAATTTTTCCTCCAGAGACTTGTCCAATCCCCTTTTAAAGGCATCCAGGCCAGATGCCATCACCACATCCTGCAGCAAGGAGTTCCACAGACCAACCACATGCTGAGTAAGGAAATATTTTCTTTTGTCTGTCCTAACTCTCCCAACACTCAATTTTAGTGGATGTGCCCTGGTTCTGGTGTTATGTGAGATTGTAAAGAGCATCTCTCTATGCTCTTTTGTGTCCCATCCAATGCTTGTGTGTCCTTGTGTGTCCCATCCAATGCTATGATTGTATGAAAGAAACAAACCTTTCTTGAAGTCTGAACAGCTTTTACCAGAAATGATTGCCAGAAATAATGAGATGCTGTCTTAGATGAGCAAGTTATAACAGAATGGCTGTAATCAATTGATCAAGTATGATAACCAAGATGGCAAGTTTCAGGAATATCCTAATTGTTTTCAGAAGTTATTCTCCACATACTAACAGACTAATGGCAGTGTGAGGCTGTACGAACATAGGTGCTCCTCTGCCCACCACATACATGGAAGACAGTGAGTAGAGTTGACAAGTGTGCTGGCATCAGAGATGGAGCCAGTGGCCACAACCCTACTGCCCCTTCCATGCATTCAATGGTTGCTTGTGGGGTAGGTTCTGAAAACGGCTCTAGTTCCAACCCTTCCCACAAGGTGATGGTCCATTTTGTACTAACTTGACCATTATGGGGTCACATCTTGAACCTTTAGTATTATGAGGAATGTGCAATGAGGGAGGGAGTTGAGTCTTGGTCATGGGGAAAAAGGTTGTAGAAGAAGTCATACAAATGTGACTATGACTGAGAAGAAGACCGAATGCCTGGTTACGACTACCCTGATCTCTTAAGAAGGGGGCACCAGAGGTTGCATGTCTTGAAAGCCAGATAGGTACCCTATATTAAAAAGGATTTTTTTTTTATAGTCTCCTGTTTTCCCCCTTCATTCTAAAGGATAGTCCTGCTTTTCTGGGAAATGTTTTTTTCCAGCAATGCTCATCAAGAACTACATTCCAGTGATACACTCCTAGTACTGCAGGTCTGGAGAACAGTTCTCTTCCTGTGCAGCTCTGAAAGAATGGCAAGTGCTACTTAGAGTGTAATGGAAAGTGTGAAGCAGGAGAAACCGCTGGAAGCAATGTGATTTCCAATCAGTTCATTGAGCAAATGAAATTGCACAGGAAGGCTCGGAAAGCCTTCTCAGTGCGCATAGCTTGCTTCCCAGAAGATCTACGTGGCGAGTCTTTGTCAACTGGGATGCACTATGTATAAATGGGGAGGGGGCCCTAAATGGATTTGGAACGAACAATCTTTTACCTGAAGGGCCACCTCCTCCCATAGCAACCTGCCCTTGTGCTCAGGCTATCCCCGGGAGGGGGGGGGGGTGTTCATTGAAACCTCACCCCATATATAAATTCCCCAGAATCTTGCTCTCCAAATGACATTCCAGCCTTAGGAGTGGACCTAAGTGGGAAACCCTGGCCTCTGAGGGGCCCACTTGGAGGCAGGCTGTGCAGCATGGCCTTTCCCAGTTTGAAGAGACACTTGGCCAACAGTCTGAGGCTAAGAGGCAAAGAAGGAAGACCCATAGCCAGGGAGACAGACCAGGGACAGACTGCACTTGCTCCCAGTGTGGAAGGGATTGTCACTCCTGAATTGGCCTTTTCAGCCACACTAGATGCTGTTCCAGCACCACCTTTCAGAGCGCGATACCATAGTCTTTTGAGACTGAAGGTTGCCAACAGATATCTAGCATTGTAGCCCTTATGGACAAACTCACCCAACCGATTCAGGTTAAGGCTGGATTTAAAACAATTGAATTGTTTATAGAAAGATGCTATCCACCCATCTGCTTGGCTAATGGGAAGCCAGTTCTGTGACTTTTTTTCTATAACCCAGCTCCCATTTTGACTTGATGTAATGACCTCATAAAACCCATTTGGAATTTTCTGGATGTTTCTTCTTTGCCGTCTGTTTGAACATATTAATCATCTTTATCAGCAGCTTAGCTAGAGGGGGTGCAAAGTTTTGCAGGGAGCTTCCCCAAAGCATGCAAGCGACCCCTCCCTTTTAGAGCCATTCTGGGCAGTGAGAGCAAAATGGAGGTGAACACCTCTGTTTTGTTCCCCCCCCCCCCAGAATTACTCAGAAGGGGAGGAGAAGGGGCTGTTTGGGGAGGCTCCCTGCAAAGCTTAGTGCTTTGCACCCCCTCTAGCTATGCTACTAATCTTCATCACAAAAGAGGGCTATGTTGTCCTGTTCTTAGGTTGTCCTGTGTGGTTTTTCCAACCATGTGAGGAAGGAATGAGGGGGGGAGGTTAGTGAGTAGATGAGGTTAACAGAGTAGCAATAACTTTGGGGCCCAATCCAGCAGCTGCCGTTTTTATCCAGAACTGTGTGACATGATGTCATGTACAGTAGGGTTTATGGGGAAAAAAACAATACTGTTGCTTTATCTCAGCAACCCTACCTGCAACCTAAAATCAGTTTCTAACACCTAGAAAGAACAATCAAATTGTGGCTAAAAAGGCACTGCAAGACTGGGGTCTGATCTAGTTAGGCCTGCCATATCTCAAGTGGAGGTGTTTGAAAATGTTATTTACCATACTCAGAAGTAAGCCCATTGTGTTCAGTATGTTTTAGGCTGTAATCCTATCTTACTCATCAGAAAGAAACACCTGTAATAGGTTGACCCAAAGTTTCAGGAGGTCTGGAGGTCTGGTCTAGAGGGTAGAGCCTCCATTTGCCTGAAGATTAACATCCACAAGATCGCCAGTTCGAGGCCACCGGCACCGTGCGACCTTGAAGCAGCTGGCAAGCTGCAGCAGAGCTGTTCCATCTGCTCGGAGCGTGGGAGGATGGAGGCCAGAATGTTAAACCAGATCGGAGTGAAACACCTTGAATGTAGTGGTTCTTGAAAGAAAGAACCTTCTTTCAATTTGTAAAAATCCCTGCGTGGATTTAATAAGCCTGCCTATGTAAACCGCCTTGAATAAAGTCTTGAATAAAGACCAAGAAAGGCAGTATATAAATACTGTATATTATATTATTATATTATTCAGGGCTTCCCAAAATCTCTTGGGGGGGGGGGGAGTGTTCAGACAACCCAAGGGACAAGGAATTGTCTGCTTTGCTTGAGAGCTTTGGCTGTTTAGCCCACCCCACCCCTGAGCTTCAGAAAACCTGACAACCCTAAACAGTGGCGTCACTAGGGGGTGCAGGTTGCACTGGGTGAGGTGCATGGGATGGTGGTCGTGACAATACTACTAGCCAAAAATTTTTTAATCTTGATATTTTCTAATACCATTATGTTATATATTAATCCATGCGTAATTTCATGCAGAATGCAGTGAAACAAACCACACTGAAATATCTCGATTCTATCAAAAGGTATAACCAAACAACCAGCAGGGCGGGGCAATGATACATCACCACTCGGGGCATTGCCCTGCTCACTGCATGGGAGGATGTCCATCATGGAGGTGATGCACTGGCCTCTGGCACGAGGTGTCGCAAACCCTATTGATGCCACTTACCCTAAATCCAGCAAGGTAATTCTCATATCCTTTATGCATTGTCTGGATTCATCTTGGGTTAGACCAGGGGTGTCCAAAGTGTTTGGGTGTGTTTTGGCAGGAGGGCCACATCATCTCTCTGACACTGTGTTGGGGGCCGGAGGAAAAAAAGAATTAAATTACATTTAAAATGTGGATAATTTACATAAGTTTACATAAATGAATATTTTAAAGATGAACTTATATGAATGAATGAAGATCTTGCAATAGCTCAAAGCCTATAAAAGGCCTTGCACAAAGCAAGGCTGGCCTCTCCTTTGCTGCCGCTACTGCATCACAGACTTGAAACAGCAAGCTGCGGAGGAAGTCCTCATCCCAAAGCTCATGTGAGACGTCAAACAGTCGCCCTCACGCTGACAGCAGTTGCGTCAGGCCAGTGTGGGCTCCAACAAATCTCCGGAGGGCCAGAGGCTCATTGGAGACTAGGGGCTCCCTGAGGGCCACATTGAGAAGCCTTGAGGGCCTCATGTGGCCCCAGAGCCAGGGTTTGGGCACCCCTGGGTTAGACAGTTACCTCTTTGCTAGGAAGGCAGTGGGGAGTGTGCTTCAAGACTGAATAAAAAATGTTATGTGTTTCTGAGGACGGGAAGAAAAGGCACAATGACAAAATTTCTGCTGTGTGTGGAGCTGAGAACCTATTAATAATTCAAGACAGTGGAGGCTTTTAGGCGGCTTTGCCTTGTCCCTTTCATCAATAAAAGATCCCGCCTCCATTGTTTGGAGACCATGGCTAATCCATGTGAATGATTAGGAGTCACAAATGCAGCTTCTGTCTCGAGACAGACCCGGGTATCCACGTGGATCAGAACTGTGGTGGAGGGAGAGGGGGCGCATAACAGAAATCATTCTCAGTTCCTCCAAATTAGTGTTCATCCAAAGGACAGGCAATGCATCTTCACTGAGGGATTGCTGTCAGAAAGTGCTGCTGTGGCTGAAAAGTCTGCTCAGCATCTCAAATGCAATCTCCAAATTCCAGAACGAGGCTATGGATGTGTACCAATGAGTTAGGCATCTCTAGCACTGTGCAGTAGTTCACAGTACATAGAAGTGAAGGTGCAGAGAGGAAGTGATTGGGGTTCCCATTCAGAGCCTGATTCAGGAGTTCAGAAGCAGGGCCCTGTTAGTGCACTTGGAAGGGTGGGACAGCTATGCTCGCTCCATATACTTTCAACCACTGCCTGGAAGCTATCTGTGCAGTGGCTCCAAGGTCAACCCCTTCTTCTAGCCTCTTTTGGGCGTTTGGGCCTCTTCAGCCTAGAAAAGAGACGCTTGAGGGGGGACATGATTGAGACATACAAAATTATGCAGGGAATGGACAGAGTGGATGGGGAGATGCTCTTTACACTCTCACATAATACCAGAACCAGGGGACATCCACTAAAATTGAGTGTTGGGCGGGTTAGGACAGACAAAAGAAAATATTTCTTTACTCAGCGTGTGGTCGGTCTGTGGAACTCCTTGCCACAGGATGTGGTGCTGGCGTCTAGCCTAGACGCCTTTAAAAGGGGATTGGACAAGTTTCTGGAGGAAAAATCCATTATGGGGTACAAGCCATGATGTGTATGTGGAACCTCCTGATTTTAGAAATGGGTTATGTCAGAATGCCAGATGTAGGGGAGGGCACCAGGATGAGGTCTCTTGTTATCTGGTGTGCACCCTGGGGCATTTGGTGGGCCACTGTGAGATACAGGAAGCTGGACTAGATGGGCCTGTGGCCTGATCCAGTGGGGCTGTTCTTATGTTCTTAACTACAATTCCCAGGAAGCCTTGCAGGCCTCTTGTTACCTGGTGTGCTCCCTGGGGCATTTGGTGGGCCGCTGTGAGATACAGGAAGCTGGACTAGATGGGCCTGTGGCCTGATCCAGTGGGGCTGTTCTTATGTTCTTAACTACAATTCCCAGGAAGCCTTGCAGGCCTCTTGTTATCTGGTGTGCTCCCTGGGGCATTTGGTGGGCCACTGTGAGATACAGGAAGCTGGACTAGATGGGCCTATGGCCTGATCCAGTGGGGCTGTTCTTATGTTCTTATGTTCTCTTGTCTGGTTTCAATCTCTCGTCTTCCATGCTTGGTCTGCTGAACCCGTCACCTATGGATCAGTACTCCATGTGCCAGCTCTTCATAGACTCTTGCTGGTTCATTGGCTACCAGCTTACCTGGAAGACTGGACAGGGACTGTGGCCATTTGTGCCTGTGGTCCCACAGGTGCCTGCAGTACCTTCCATGGCCTGTCTCTGGCTATGCAACTGGTGTGTGTTGTACATCATTGCATGGAGCCAGCCTGGGAAAGACACAAGACTGAAGAAGAGAGCTCTAGGAAAGATGGACCAGTGTTCTGACTTGGCAGAGGGCACTTCCTTAGAGAAGTCAAGGAGTTTCTGTCCCCAGAAACCATCTTGCCCAAGCAGTTTGATTTGCTAGTCTCTCCCAAGAAGTCTCATTTCTAATTTCTAAATTTATTTTTCTCTCCTTGCTGACTTTCAAGGTGAATCTCTGCTTTCCCTTAAGTTGAAAGCAGCTCTGCTCAGAAGTTCTTCAAAGGTATGATGTACTATAAATTGGCGGGCCTGTCAGCCGATCCACATTAGCATATTTATTAGGCACCCTCTGCTACCTGCGGCGGGATGAGAGCGAGGTCAAGAGTCGCAGGCGTGAAAAGCATTTCCAAGGAGAGCTGTCGCTTCCTGGAGGCACAGCAGGAGGAATGCAGCCAGCCCTCCTTCTCAGGCTCCCTGTCTCTGCCTTTGCTGCTTTGGAAGAGCATATAATGAATTGAGTATCTAAAGCATCCATGTGCAGGGTATGGGGTCGGGTAGGTAATGGTGGTGGGGGGGATGATTTGAGAGAAAATGCTAAATAGATAAACAAAAGGCCTTCACATGTTCCTGTGCTTGAGCTGTTTAGTGGCCAAACTGGACATGACTTTAAATGAGATCCTGTGCTGGGACGTCCAAATTCTTTCTTGCACCTAAAGCAGCCCTGTGCACCCCTGTTTGAGCTTGGAGCCAGGTTGTGGGGAGTTCAACCCTCCCCTGGACTGTCTTCTTACTGAAAATCACTCTCCGAAAGCTTTGTTTGCTTCCAAAGCTGTTACACAATCAGGCCAAATACGGAGCAAGCTTTGGAGATGATGGATTTTCAGTGTGGAAATGGCAAGATGGGAAAATTCGCCATCCTTCCCTTTGTGTTGTGGTCCAAGTGAGTTTGGTCCCCATACAGCATTTTTAAAAAAAAGCATTGTGGAATTCTATCCTTTGGTTCTGTGTCCCCCCCTCCCCCTCCAAGGATGGATTCCATAGTGCATTTGAATGTCTAGCTTGGCCCTAAATAGGATATTGTCAAATATTATAATGACCCTTAACATTACTTCTAACAATTACAGGAAATAATGAAATAGCAGAATGTTCATGACCTCTACATTGCATCTCCTTGGTTCTTACGAGTCTTACAAGTGTCATCCTAAGATTGTGCTGGGCCAGTGCAAGGCTGCTGGCCCTTGCACTGGCCTGGGGGAGTCGCAAATGTGCCATGAAGCACATTTGCGCCTCCTTGAATGCCAGCTGGGCTGGCTCATGTATCTGGCCTCTGTTACGAGAGACGGAGGTGGTTCTGCACTGGCCGAGTTTGGTTACTGTGGGTGTGCAACGGGAGAGCAGGGCCACGATCTGGCACTTGTGCTGGATTCAGACCCCATTCCCGGGCAGCCCAGGGCAGCTCTGGGCTGCCCAGATCTGTGCCACCTCTTTAGGTGGCACAGATCCAAGTAGATCCATTGGCGCTGCAGTGGCTCTCCCTGGAGTAAGGGGAAGCGATTCCCTTTGCCCAATACTGAGCTGCTTTTAGACCCAAACTCAAGCTGGATACAGGGCAGGCCTACCGGCCTCCCCGTTCAGCGCATGTTAGGATTGCAATGCCCAAGTCTTTCCCTGCCTAAAGGCCGCCTTACCACTTGGACACATGGCAGTAATCAGGAAATTGCACTTTCTGGTTCCTGACACATGATGAGCTAGTGCTGGGGTCTCCAAACGTTTTGGCCAGAGGGCTGCATCAAATATCTGGCAGGTGTTGAGGACCGGAAAAAAAATTTAAATATAAAATGTATATAAATAAATCTGAGATGGAACTTAGATGAGTGAATAAATGAATGAATAGGCTCATTTATTCAACCTCTCTGGTCCTTCAAACCAGACACAACCCTCCAGACGCAACCAGAGCACAGTTCTAGTCATGTTTGGCCAAGTGGGCCAGAGGCTTTCAGGGGACAAGAGGCTGGCTGCAGGCTGAATAGAGGCTCGCCACAGGCCGCATCTGGCCCCCGGGCCAGGGTTTGGAGACTCCTGAGCTAGTGGAATGTGCTTGCTGCCAAGCATATAAATAATTTCCAGCATTTAATATAAAAAAGGCATGGATGTGTTTGATAGCACCCTGATTTTCATTATAAAGGTTCACTTTGAGAGGCCCAGCCTCTTCAGATTTGCAATCATTATACATTTTCCAGAATGCTGGATTTGTTAACTCTGCAATTGAATGCTCTGCCCTGATACAAAACCAAGAGTGAGATGCATTTTTTTCTGGTTAAAGAAGCATTTAGAAAAGGCAAATTGTCCTACAATAGGTTAGCAACAGCTCAAAATGTTCCTCAGTTTCTGCAGGATGTGAAATGGCAGACTGGGCTCTGCATATACCCTTTAATGTTCATGTGCACCAGCTATAAGATGCGTCCACCTTTCATTTAAACTTCTGGGTGAAGGGACTGAACCCTGAAGAATGACAACTCTAGGAACAGACACTAAGGACGCAATCCTAACCAACTTTCTGGTACTGGAATAGCTGTGCCAGTGGGGTATGTGCTTCATCCTGCAGTTGGGGGGCAGTCATGGAGGCCTCCTCAAGGTACGGCAATGTTAGATTGCGCTCAAAGGGTGCAATCCTAACCCCTTATTGCACCCTTAGGGCGCAATCCTAACCCCTTATGTCAGCGCTTTCCAGCACTGACATAAGGGTTATGCAGCTCTGAGGTCAGGGAATAAACATTCACTTACTATGAGGAGGTCTCCGTGAGTGACACCCAACTGCAGGATGCAGTACACACCCCCTGGCACCGCTATGCCAGTGCTGGAAAGCACTGATGTAAGGGGTTAGGATTGCGCCCTAAGTGTTGTAGCAAGGCAGCCCCAAAAGGCAATAACTGGGACAAAATGGGGACTGATTTTTCTGAGGTAACCGAAAACTGAGCATATCTCTGGTAAATATGAACATTTGGACCACATGACCTTGAATTCAGCTTTTGGAATATCACTATGAACCCTCGCCATCATAACGGAAGTGGTGTGCAAAGCTGAAGACGTACCCAGTCCCTGGCTGGATACTAACCTAAACAGGGTTTTCAAGTACTGCACCAATTTTCCTAATAATTGTGTGAATCTGCTGTAAGCTGTAGGATGGCCACATACAACATAGGCAAAGTCTTTTGTAGTGCTGGAAGCTCCCTGAGGCATCTCCCTGAGGCATCTGGTGGGCCACTGTAAGATACAGGAAGCTGGACTAAATGGGCTTTTGGCCTGATCCAGGGGGGCTCTTCTTATGCTCTTATATTCTTAAGCTGGAGGACAGATGGAGCCTGCTTATAGCATGGCCAAGCCCACCTTTCTGCTTCCCTGTGCCTCATTGCAGTGGTATCTGATCCCTGGCTCAGCAGACTGGATAAGGTACACCAAGTATGGAGGGGTACTGGGGAATGGCTTTAGCTCAGCAGTACAACACTTGCTGGGCATCCAAAAAGGTTAAATCCACAGCTTATAGCAGTGTTTCTCAAGTAGTGGTAAGGGAACCACCAGTGGTACTTGAGGTGGTGTCTGGTGTACTTGCAGGACCCCTGGACTCTTGTTACCCAACAGCGAGTTTAGGAATAGGACACAACGAATCACTAGTAGGAGACTCAGCTCAGCGGGCAGCGCTTCAAAGCATGCTTTTCCATGCTCAAAACGGTCCCTCCGGCCACCCTGAGTCTCTTACTGGTGTTTGTCATGTCACATCTGGGCTCCCAACCCAGCAATAACTGACAATGATGTCACCACTAGTAACTTCTGGTGGTAGTTCAAATAGGTGGACCACGAAAAGTGGTACTGTGGAGGACAAATGTTGAGAAACACTGGCTTAAAGGATACCACCCTGCAGTGCACAGGAAATTCTACCTGGACCAGTTACATAAGAACATAAGAACAGCCCCACTGGATCAGGCCATAGGCCCATCTAGTCCAGCTTCCCGTATCTCACAGCGGCCCACCAAATGCCCCAGTTGGTAGCTGGGGCTCTGCAGGATCAGGCCCATAAGTGGTGTCTTAGAGGGATCAGTGGCAAGTACTTGGTCCAGGTCAAGTAGAAGCCAAAGTACAGAGCAATGAATAGAGGGAACAGAGGCAGGTGTGCAGCCAAGGTCAAGCAGAGGGTCATAAGAACATAAGAACAGCCCCACTGGATCAGGCCATAGGCCCATCTAGTCCAGCTTCCTGTATCTCACAGCGGCCCACCAAATGCCCCAGGGAGCACACCAGATAACAAGAGACCTGCAAGGCTTCCTGGGAATTGTAGTTAAGAACATAAGAACAGCCCCACTGGATCAGGCCATAGGCCCATCTAGTCCAGCTTCCCGTATCTCACAGCGGCCCACCAAATGCCCCAGGGAGCACACCAGATAACGAGACCTGCAAGGCCTCCTGGGAATTGTAGTTTAAGAACATAAGAACAGCCCCACTAGATCAGACCATAGGCCCATCTAGTCCAGCTTCTTGTATCTCATAGTGGCCCACCAAATGCCTCAGGGAGCACACAAGACAGCTAGAGAACTGCAGCCTGGTGCCCTCCCTTGGTTGCCCAGAAAGTAATGCACCACATTTTTTTTCTTCAACAATTATTTATTGAACACAATGAAACTTACACACAAGAAAGAATGATGTTTCTTCTACACTCCCTATTTTTCCACGTAATCTCCGTCCAGTTCTATGGCCTTCCTCCAGCGAGACACAAGGGCATGTATGCCCTGTCGGTACCACTCCTTGTTCTGGTCATGAAGCCATTTCTGCACTGTGCGAATCACCTCTTCGTCATCCTCAAAACGTCTTCCGCGATTGGCATCCTTTAATGGCCCAAACAAGTGGAAGTCTGAGGGAGCTAGGTCAGGGCTGTAGGGTGGATGGGGTAACGCAGTCCAACCCTGTTTAGTGATGTGTTCCGAAGTCCTCAAACTTGTGTGAGGCTGAGTGTTATCATGTTGAATCAAACATTCACCTGGGTTGTTATGGCGCCGAAGTCGCTGGAAGCGCTTCTTGAGTTTGGTTAATGTCTTCACATAAGCTTCAGAATTAATGGTGCTGCCTCTTGGCATCACATCAATGAGTATGACGCCCTCACAGTCCCAAAACACAGTGATCATGACCTTACCGGCAGAAGCAGTTGCTTTGAATTTTTTCTTCTGTGGAGATTGAGGATGACGCCACTCCATTGACTGTCGTTTTGTTTCGGGCTCAAAATGGTGAACCCAGGTTTCATCACCTGTCACAATCCTGGACAAGAACGCTTCCCCCTCATCTTCAAAACGTTTCATCAACTCAGAAGAAATGTTTTTTCTGAGAGATTTGTGGTCCACCGTAAGACAGCGCGGAACCCATTGTGCACACACTTTTGAGTAATCAAGGGCATGGATGATTGCATCCACACTTCCTTTGCTGATTGACAGCTTCAGCGCCAATTGCCTAGTCGTTATGTGTCGGTCCTCGTGAATGAGCACATCAGCAAGTTGTGTCTTGTCAGGTGTGACAGCCGTGGATGGCCGGCCCGAACGCTGCAAATCTTGGAGCTCTGCCGAACCGCCTTCTAATGGCCTCTGTGCCCAGTGACTAACCGTACTTCTGTTGACTGCAGATTCTCCATAAACTGTACACAAACGTTTGTGAATGTTCCCACAGTTTCTTTCTCTGCAGTGAGAAGTTCAATGACGACACGCTGCTTGTAACGTACATAACTTACAGACGCCATTTCGAAACACTGCTGCAGCTACGCTATCTGTCTGAAGAAACCAAAAATTTATGTGCGCACTCCTGAAAATTCAAATAATGTATAACTAAAGTTTCGCATTCGTACCATTACTGTAGGCTGAGAAAAAAAATGTGGTGCATTACTTTCTGGGCGACCCTAGTAGTCCATTTCTAAAATCCAGAGGTTGCACATACTCATTATGGCTTGTAACCCGTAATGGATTTTTCCTCCAGAAACTTGTCCAATCCCTTTTTATAGGCATCTAGGCCAGATGCCATCACCACATACTGTGGCGAGGAGTTCCACAGACAAACTACATGCTGAGTAAAGAAATATTTTCTCTTGTCTGTTCTAACTCTCCCAACACTCAATTTTAGTGGCTGTCCCCTGGTTCTGGTGTTATGTGAGAGTGTAAAGAGCATCTCCCTATCCACTCTGTCCATCCCCTGCATAATTTTGTATGTCTCAATCGTGTCCCCCCTCAGGCGCCTCTTTTCTAGGCTGAAGAGGCCCAAACGCCATAGCCTTTCCTCATAAGAAAGGTACCCAGTCAAGATCCAGAAGGTAGCAGCTCATGGCAAGGTAGTAGAGGCTATGCCTCTAGTGACAAGTTGCCCAGACTGAGGAGCCAAGCTCTCATTCACTGTACAGAAACAGGACTACCCAAGAAATAGAAATAGGACTATAGGACTAACAGAAATAGGACTATCCAAGCCCCCACTGGCTTCTTAGATCACCTGGTCCAGTTGGCTTGATTAGCAGCAGTATTCATGTCTGTCCATTATCTGTGTGGTGTTGCAGTACAGGAGGCTAGACCAATAGCTCCTTCTGCCTAAAGCTGCCCTGGTCATGCACAGTCAGATAATAGTAATATCCCTGGCATTTGTAGACCAGTTTTTGACTGTGCAGTATTATCTTGATGTCATTTTTATGATCCTAAGGTGGCAGGCAGCCCAATCTTATCGGGCTTACTCCTTGCTCTCTAGCCTTAGCACCTGCTCTGGGTGTCATAAAAAGTGTTGTAAGGCACTCCCAGAGCTTTTCCGGCCCCATAGAATACAGCCATGGCCATTTCAGTGCCCCTGTCTTCCTGTGCACTGGGGAAGCATAGGATTGGGCCTTAAGTCTTATAATTCCCACTGAATCTTCCTTAAGGCCACTGAATGAGTTCATGGAATGGGAAAAAGTCCTGATTGGCAGCTCAGTGTCCGAGCCACTGTGCCACACCTGCTGCTAGACTCGATTATTCAAGGTCCCTGGCATCCTACAGATCTCTAGATTGATTGTTGCACATTCCACAAAATTGTTTTAAACTTGACTTCCGTGAAAAAGACTGGCCACTAACAGAATGGGCCCTCCCACATCTCATCTCATCCCACCAAAGTTTCTTGATGCCTGTCAATTGGCACCATAACCCATGACCCTCTGTGGAGAGGGGGGTATGTGTAGTGCAGGCGGAATGAAGGAACAGCAACTGATTCTAAAAAAAATTAAACCATATTTTTATTTATATATTATATATAAAAGAAATTAAAAAAAGGAATGAAACACAAAGAAAGATGCAGGTTTATGGCAACTCAGTTTTGTCGGCACCCTCTGCCTGGGCTGCTGATTCTGGCCCACCGGAGGATAGCAAAGTCCGCCGGTTGTAGTGGCCCTTGATGATCCCGGAGTTATTGTTCTCATTCAGAATTTGCTTCTGTTTTTGCCTGTTAAGAGACTGTACAAGCCCTAATACGACAGCAGCTAAGGAGTACTGCCCAGTCAGTTTCCTGGGTTGCAAGATCAAAGGGTTCGGTTGTACTCTTCCCAGAAGAAAATAGGTTTTGATTTTTCCTTCCTGCTCACTGATGCCCTTCACGTAGATCTCCCCTCGGTAGTCGAAGGCAAATCCGCGGTCCTTCAGAATGAGATACGTTTCCTCAGGCACTTGCATTCTGCCACTAATCCCGGTGCTGTCCATTCGGCTAGCTAAGTTAACAGTTTTGCCCCAGATGTCGTACTGGGGCTTCTTAGCACCAATAACGCCCGCGACGACAGAGCCGTGGCTGATACCTAGAAGGAAAAGAGAGAAGAGACTTCTAGAAGAGCCATCGTGTTCGTCCTCTACAGCAACAGCCTGCAAAACGTCTTGTGGCACAATAAAGACAAGGAGAGCCTACCTCACCAGATGTGTGAAGGGGACAGTGAAGGTGTCATAGAGATGCAATCAGTGACATAGCTGGGGGGGTGCAAAGCACTAAGTTTTGCAGGGAGCCTTACTATAGTGTGCAAGTGACCCTCCCTCTCCCTTTTGGAGTCAGGCTTTCATCTCCATTTTGCTACCCCTGCCTGGAATGGCTCCAAAGGGGAGAGGGGCCCCTTGCATGCTGCAGTGAGCCTTCCTGCAAAAATTAGTGCTTTGCACTCCCTCTAGCTATGCCACTGGGTGCAGTATCTACATAGGTCTTCTGGGGCCTGAGATTTGCAAGCTTAAAGAATGAGTGAAGCATGAGTTGCTATGAATGAGTCAGTTCAAAAGAAAGAAAACAAGATGTGGGGCGACCCTTGGAGACAGTGAAGGGGAGGCTCAAGAGCAGGTGCTTTCCAAGAACAGTCATAGTTCAGCTCTTCTGCAGCTTATCCTGAAAGCCCTGCCACTCCTCCAGCTGGGCAGAGGGAGAGGGGAAGAGCTGTGGCATGCTAGTTCCTGCACAGACCACCATTGTTGAGTGACATGCTTATATCTCTCGGAGGCCAGTGAATTTGGAGAGGCACACAGGGAGACTGTGAACATGAGGCACTCATCAGGATCAATTGCAGTGCGGCCATTGCTGCAGCTACTTGACTATAACACCAGTTGCACTGCAAGTGACTACTGCTGGAAGCTTTGCCACTTCTCCACTTAGGCAGAGAGGGAAAGAAGGAAGTGATATGCAAAGGTAAATGGGAGAGGGATTTACACGGGTTAACTGGAAAGATGCAATGGTCTACATATGTGAGAAGGAACCAGTGGCATCTCTAGGGTTTGCATCACCTGGTTCAGGAGGCCAGCATGTCACCCCCATAATGGACCTCCTCCCATGCAATGGGCAGGGCAATGCCTCAGGCGGTGGGCATGGTGATGGTTTTTTTTTGGCAATAACTTTTAATAGACATATTTCAACGTGGTTTGTTTCAATGCATTCTGCATGAAACCTGCATGAAATCGCACATCAAATGATGTAACAAAATACCATCATTTGTGCGATGTAATTCAAAAGTACCAAGATTTAAGAAAAATTTGGGCAGTAGTGGTGTCACTCCCCTGTCCATGTCACCTGGTGAGGCCTGCACTGCCGCCCCCCCGCACCTCCCGGCGACTCCGCTGGAAGGAACCAAGGTATGCATGAAATGTAGGTTGGGTTTCTTATATCATCTAGAATTTGGAAAAAAAATGCCAGCATATGTTAGAGATTTACATCACTTTAATGCTAATTCATATATGCCTATCAACATATGGTTGACATGTAATAAAGCTGTTATTTATTGGAGAATTTTATTACGATTTACTATGGAGAGAGAGAGATTCCATAAGGGATATATGGCTGTATTTGGGTGACCAGTTTTAGTATATTCAGCTTGTACCTACCAATGCGGAGTTCAAAGTTGTTAAACGAATGCTTGTTGATCTCTTGAATGCTTTCATTCAGGGCAATGGAGAAATCTGCCAGGGCACACAAATGGCCCCATTTGTCTTCACATTGCTGGGGAATAAATTAAAGAGAATCAAACTATTATATGACAAGAGAGCAGTGATCCTTCATCAAAGAGGGTTCTACCTCCGCACCCCACTGGAGCCCCAACTTGAAGACTGATCATATTACTGGCTAGGTAGGCCTCTTCTGTTTATGGTGCAAAATACCCTGCTTTGAAATATGAAGGACTTGTGTGTGAACATAAGAACCACCACAGAAGAAAAAGAAAATAGTCTGAGGAAGTGCTATATTGTTGTATCGTTAGAGCCAAAAGGTCTTAGCCTGATCACTGCCTACATGAGTTTGTCTGGGATCCTCATGTAAACTGAGTTTTTCAAAAGCAGAGAGGGACAGGGCACAATAATTAAATGACCAAGGCTGCAATGCTAACCACACTTTCCTAAGAGTAAGCCCCACTGAACAAAATAGGATTTACTTCTGAGTAGACCTGGTTAGGACTGTGCCCTAGGAAAGATAATAAAAGCCTATCTAGCTTGTTTTGGATATACCCTACCTGACTTTCTCCGGCAAGATGAATGAGGGTATTATAAAAACAGGACAAACTAGTGTTTGGCATTTCTTGGTGTTTCTCAGGCATCTGGCAATGTGCACTTACACAATGCACATGCGCCCACACACAAATTAACATGTATCAGGGCAGGGATTGACCAGTGGGCACAATTTCATTCTCTTCCTATATGCCTGTATGTGCGTCTCCCTGCTGATGCCAGGGTGTTGGGAGGCCTTGGGCAAAGTCCTGCATTGGGTCTCCAAGGCACACCTATCCTGCCTGCTCCTGGGTGGCATAAAATAATAATAATAATAATAATAATAATAATAATAATAATAATAATAATAATAATAAAACTTTATTTTTATCCCGCCCTTCTCCCAAAAAGGGACCCAGGGCGGCTAACATATAAAACAGATTAAAACATAATTTCACAAACAGATAAAAACATATTAAAAAACACATTAGCAGAACCCATAAAAACAGTAGTCAGAAGAGTCAGAATAAAAGAGCATAAAACAGCAGTTCTTAGAGGAATCGGGCCTGTAAAAAGCAACTAAAAATATATATAAAAGATGTTAATAAAAGGCATTACCATGGCCACTGGTACTGAGGGTTTAACGTATGTCCCAGCTAGATGAACTCTCTGATGGGCATGTGCCCTCGGTCAGTGTCCTACCTGACCAATGCTCCTCTATGTTTACCCCAATGCCTGGTATCTACAGCGGTCTGGCTCTGGATGCCCAGGTGATGCGGATAGAGAGTCTGTTGACATGAGGCATGGCTACCTAATACACTCTTCTCCCTCCCTTATGAATCAGCATCATAAGCTCTCTTACCTGTTTTTCAGGAGATAATCCCGATACAGCCATGTACGTGCTGCCAATGGTTTTAATTTTTTCAATGTCTTGAAATCTTTCTTCACCTAGTAACTAAAAGCAAGAGAGATCCTGTGAACTTTCCTCTTAAAAAAAGTTTTCAAATCAAATTAGACAGAACTGCAACTCCCAAACACTTCCAGAGGAGGTGGCATGTTAGCGGGTACCGGCAAAAATGACAAAGGTTTTTGTGGCACCTTAAAGACACAGTCACATCCACTTCCTGTATTCACATATCGGCCCTCTAACCCATTTCCTGGTAGTGCTTCCTGCTTTGCAGTACTTTGCAGACAGCACAGCGACAACCAAACACAGGAGATAGTGACAGAGGGCTGCAATCAGACACAAATAAGTCATTTGTTATTGTTCAGACAGAGAAGAGGAGCAATACACAAAGTAGCTGGCAGTGCCTAAATGTTAAGGCCAGCCGTTATAGTGGAGGGTCCAGTCTGACTCAGCTGAGCCCATCTTATGCCACCTACTTTGTGGTTCCCTTAAGGCAGTGGTTCCCAAACTTACCCCGATCATGGTGCCCCTGCAGCATCTTCTTCTCAGTTCGGCCAGTGCTCACCATCTTGGATCTCACAAAATCTCACAAGATCCAAGACGGCAGTGCCAAAATCTCACAATATTTCATGAGATTCAAGATGGCACCACCCAGAAGAACAGGAAGTGGATGTGCCTGTGTCTTTAAGGCTGTGGTTCCCAAACTGTGAGCTGTAGCTCCCTGGGAGCTGTGGAAACCAGCCAGGGGAGCCGTGGAATCCTTGCAAAAAACCCACCACCCTATGCAATGCATAATGGATTGTAGCCCTAATGGGGAGCCATGGTAAATCAAGGGAGCTACCAGTGAAAAAGTTTGGGAACCACTGCCCTAAGGTGTCACAATGAACACCTTGGGAATCCCAGCTTTAAAGGGGACAAAGGAAAAAGGATAATCAAATGGGGTTAGCTACAATAGCATATGGTTTTTGTGGACTGAAGGATTTGATGCCCAAATGCTTATGTGAGAATTCATTTGTTAGGCTTTAAGCTCTCAAACACTTATTTTCACAGTCTGCAATCTGCAAGATATTAAGGCAGTAGCATCTTGCATAATTGATCATAGTTTGTTTTACCATCTTTGGTATAATGAGCTGTTAGTAAACTGATTATAACAGCTGAATTTATTTAAATTTAAGAACACTTACTGTAAATGTTCTAGCATCATTCTGAATACACTTATTAAAGAATAATAAGGTGCAACAAACACGTTCTAGATTTGATTGTCTGCATATTTGTGTGGAGACGATTGAAGGGAAACAAGATACTGGCATTTTGGGTCCACACGTGTGCATTTACACATATAATATCAATAAAATGCATTTGCCTATCACCCCCTCCCCCCAACCCCCAAGGTTTGATTTCTAGAGATTTAGGTTGCTATCCTATATAATTTCTGGGAACAAGCTCCATTGAACACAGTGGGATGCACGGAATTTTGCTGCTAAAGAAAAGGGTTGAAATCTGAAGAATGGCAGTTATTTTTTAAAAAAAAAATTAAAGCAGCCCTTCCTGCAATAAAAGCTCTGTCCAAATGACAAAATGGTGGGCAATGGAGAGTCAGGGTGGTTTAGTGGTTTGGGAGGTGGACTTAGACCTGGCAGATCCAGGTTCGAATCCCCCCTCAGCCACGAAGCTTCCTGGGTGACCTTGGGCCAGTCACTTTCTCGACCTCACCAACCTCACAGGGTTGTTGTGAGGACAACAGGAGGGGAGCAGCTGTGTACACAGCCCTGAGCTCCTTGGAGGAAGGGCAGTATAAAAATGTGAAAAATAAATAAAAATAAATGATTCAGCTGGGACAAGCAGCAGAAAATAAAGCCTACCCTGGTCAGAAGGGGTAATTGAAATGTATAGGACTCTAGTAGTCCATGAAAGCTGATGGATAGTAAATTGCTCTAGGACTCTTGGTTCCTGTGATTCAACATTCAGGAGTGAATGGGGGTGGGAGCATCATTCAGCAGACAAGCACCTGCTTTGCATGAAGAAGGTCCTAGGTTTAATTCCTGGCACCTCCATGTATGGCTTGTTTGAAAACCTGTAGAGTAACTCATTATAGACTCTTTTCTACTATTGCTGTTGTATGGCCCTTCCTCCTTATATGTCCTCTGCCTCTGTTTCCTGAACAGTAGACACTTGGGAATGAGAAGGTGGTCCTAGGAAGAGAGATACCTTGGGTGCCCTTCAGGGAGAAAGGCAGAATACAAATCAAATCAATCAAGCAATCTTACTACTACTACTACTACTACTACTACTACTACTACTACTACTACTACTACCTTTCTGTCTGCTGTTGTAGAAGACAAAATATCCTTCTTACAAACTATAGCTCAAGGTGGCCACCCACAGTGACCAAAGTAGTTCCTGATCCTCTTAGGTAGTGGATTTATGATGCAATCCTATCCACAATTGCCTGAGAGTAAGTCCCATTAAAGACAAATGAGGGTTACTTCTTCTCTTCCTCCCCAGAATGAGCCCTTCCATTGTCTCAGCAACCAGTCATCTCACAAAGGAATTTCTGGCTGGAAACCAGGAAGGGTACAAGCCCCCACTTTTGGAACCCTCCAGAAATGAGGACTTATCACAGGGTGTTCTTAAGTTCCAGGTGTCATTCCCCCATGTGATTATGCAATATAAAATTCAGATTTTACATTATATCAAAGATTGGATTTGATGAATAATTCTTACCAGTTCATCAAATCTGCATTTTTACACCATGTGGACACCCTGTGAGTCTAGGACATGCTCTGTAAATCCAGGCTGTATTTCAAGCCATCTACTGGCACGACACTACAGTCTTTTCTTCACTCAAGGTCACTGTTGTCGTGGATAGAATGTAAAACTGACCTGCTTTGAGTGCACTATTCAGAGCAGCTCTAATCTATGTGCTGTGCGGACGTTTGACACATCCTGCAAATGAGTCTCAATCTCCCAAATGTGAAAATGTAACACCCATCGTCTGCATTTGTGGCAGGATTATAAATGTCGCAGAATAACGGTCTGATTTCATGCGCCCTGCACAAATCTTTGCAGGATCAAAGCAGAAAGGGAAATGATCCCTGAAATGGAAACCGTAGTAGTACCTTATGAAAATATCAATATAGGTATTAGCTGTGTTGGAGGAGCAAAGGAAACGGAGCATTTGTGATTAAGTTGAATACAGTCAGAAGGTAATGAGGGCTCACAAGGGGGAACATTACATTGCTGGTCTCATAAATGTCCATGTCTTTGGAGATGCATTGAGCAAGGTCATGGGGTAGCTGATGGAGAACTGAGCCTACCTTCTGGCAGAATGTAGCTGGCTTGCCACTGACTTTCTGTTTCAGGATTTTATGGACTGATGTGCAAGGGGAGTTATAGCTCACCAGAATCCCCAAAGAGCAGCTGTGGCACCTCCCTTGGAGAGCAATCCTAACTGCACTATTAACCAGTGCAGCAGCCGATGAGCTGGCTGAAGGTGTTGTAAACGTGCAGTCAAGCATGCTTGTAGCACCTGGAGAGGAGGCTGTATGCTGGTGGGGAGGCTGTGCCACCCTGCCAATGCTGCATCCAGGCATTTGGCTGGTCGGCACAGGTAATTATTCTGGGAACATTATTTGAAGAATTGAATGAAGGGGGGTGGAACGTTGGCATCCAGACAGTGGCCAATTGGGAGACCTGCTGTTGTTAATGATGAGTCTGATGCCCTCAATTTCATGCTTCACCAGCCAGTGGTGTCACTAGGGGGCTGTGGGCCGCACCAGGTAATTTGCACTATTGGGCAAAATGTTTAAAATCTTGGTATTTTTGAATAACTCCATCATGTTATATATCAATCGATGTGTAATTTCATGCCGAATGCAGTGAAACAGACGGCATCGAAATATGTCTATTCTATCAAAATGTATAGCCAAAGACCCAGCAGGGCGGGGCAATGGTACATCAAAACACCCATTGCCTGGGGAATTGCCCCACCCACTACATAGGAGAAGGTCAATCATGGGGGTGACATGCTGGCCTTCTGTACCGGGTGACACAAACTGTAGTGACGCCACTGCCACCAACCACAGCCAAAGACCACAAAAATGCCCCTCCTCATTCTTGCCATCTTAAAATAAGGCTGTACAGAATGCGGCAGAACCTAAAACACTCCACTCTTCTGCAGCTCACACTTGCAGACTGTTTTTTCAGGAAAGTGTCTCCCATTGTTAATATTCCTGTTGACAGTTCTGGTAAACTGAGGAGCGCTGCCATAGAGGTTTATCTCTTGTTTCCCATACTTATGGAAGCATTTGCTTATTACACTAATATTGTATCACTCTATTAAATTGAATTGTCTCGGTTGCTTTCTTTCATTTACTTAGGATCAAAGCAACCTCTTGTTGAAGTCAATCAACTGTGTCTCAAAATTAAAAATAGATTAGCAACCAGCAAAGGATTGTGTCACTTCATCTAGTGCCTTGGTTCAGAACGATCCATTATACGCTTAAAGATGTCAGGCTCACAATGTTCACCCCTAAAACTGGACCTTTTACTAATTAAGCAGCCAGGGTTGGAAGAGAATGTTAAGGTTCTCTGTGAAGTTGGCCCTTTCCTGCTTAGTTTCATAGGAATATTCTGCCAATGTTGCATTCCCATGTTTAAGCTGAATATTTTACAATTAACTGATACAAGATGTTATACTTTAATTCTAACGTATAATGTTTTACTGTGCCTCTGCAATGGAAAACAAAGCCATCAATAAATACACTGATGGTCCAATCCTATACTTATCGCCTACTAGCAGTGCTCCGCTTCCACTGGCGCTGACTACAGTAAAGCTGTTCAGCGCCAGTCATAAAAGCTGCTCTGGCAGCACACTAATCAGTGGGAAGGTTGGCGCCTGCCCACTGGTGCCAGTGGAACTGGAGTCACCCAGTGATCCGGCTAAGATGGAGGGAATGGCGGAAGGGTGGAACAGATTGGGGGAGTATAAACAAGATAGTAACAGGGCAGGAGATGGGCAAATCAGGTCTGCTGCCAGCTATTTAGCTAGCACATATCTGACTACACCTTCCGTGCCACGGAGTCTTACCCATGGGTAACAATTGTTCCCTTACCCAGAGGAGACTTCTGCAACTGCCCCCCCCCCCAGGATGCACT
Organism: Tiliqua scincoides; assembly: GCF_035046505.1. Lineage (NCBI taxonomy): Eukaryota > Metazoa > Chordata > Lepidosauria > Squamata > Scincidae > Tiliqua > Tiliqua scincoides. The sequence continues at coordinate 11,429,800 of NC_089824.1, read as the reverse complement.
GGCAGTCATTTTGGCTTTCCTGCATTGGCGGGGGGGAGGGGACGGGCGACGACAATAGGATTGGACTATGATAGCCAAGTTGGTTACTCGGCATGTAATTGGTCTGTGGAACTCCTTGCCACTGGATGTAGTGATAGCATCTGGCCTAGATGCTTTTAAATGGGGATTGGACAAATTTCTGGAGGAAAGCCTTTCACAGGCTACAAGCCATGATGTGTAAAGTGCAACCTCCTGATTTTAGAAGTGGACAACCTCAGAATTCCAGGTGCAAGGGATGGCACCAGGATGCAGGTCTCTTGTTGTCTGTTGTGCTCCCTGAGGTATTTTGTGGGTCACTGGGAGACAGAGGAAGCTGGACTAGATGGGCCTTTGGCCTGATCCAGCAGGGCTGCTCTTATGTTCTTATGTTAGAAACACAAGTTCAGAGTAGTAGTAGAGGCTGTCAATGAGCCTCTGCCAATGAGAGGCTGTCAATGAGTAGTAGGAGAGGCTGTCAATGAGCAACGCTTGAAACCGTGTTTGAAATGCCTTTGTAGAACACAAGATCTATACCATCAGTTAAGGCTGCTAGCGCACCTCCCTGGCCCGATAGCAGGTATTGCCGGACTTTCCCCCTTCAGCTGGCAACAGGGAGTTGCTGCCAGCTAATTGGCTGGCTAGCCAAAAGGGGGGTGGGATGAGAGAGCTCCTCCAGCGCTCATGGGTAAAAAGACATAGTTAAAAAGACACAGAAGTCAGGCAGTAAGGCCGCCAGAAGGCCTATTTCAGTGTAGCCGCCCCCATCCTCCCCTTCTTCCTCAGACGAGTAGGATCAGATGGCAGAGTTTCGTGCCTTTATGGCCCGTTACGAAGCCAGACAAAAAGAAAAAGCACTCAGAAAAGCTGGTCAGGGCGATGGGGGCTCGAGTTCCAGTCTGGCCCCTGGTCCTCACAGGTCCACCAGAAAAAATAAAGGCGCAATGATGGGTGCCTCTCTCCACCCTAAGCACATCGCCACCTCAGCTGGTGCGCTGGTCACTGCTGAGGGTGACCCACAAGAGGACAGCTCCCCTGAAGTTGAGGCAGGCAGCCCACTTAAGAAACCAAGACCGCAGGCATATAGAGGCAGCGGGGGGCAAGGTGAGCCAGTGTTTGACTTTGACCAGAACGTGGAACTAGTTTGGGATGAGCGGGAGGGCCAAAGCTGGCCTTCTGGCTGGGCTGTCCCGGAGCAACCCTGGTCCCCTTGGGGGCCCCCTACTTTCTGGCATGGTCCTAGCTATCCACAGGACCCTTGGGCATTAGGCTGGGCATATCCATACACCAAGGCTAGACCCAAGGTAGGGAGGGCCCCTCCCACCTTATTTGCAGTACCCAGCTATGTGTGAGCCTGATTTTGAACAGCAAGATGTGGATTGGGGGCTTGATTCTCTGGGCCTTATAGAGGAGAAGGAAAAGCCTAAGATTTCATATGGCACTATAGCCATCCCTTTGGGTTCGCACCTTGCCTTGGCAGTTAAGGAGAAGATATGGCGAGGTGACTTTATAGACATGTTTAGCCTTTTACACATTGAGCCAGAGCCTACCCCTAAAGTGGGTGATCCCGTGCGACATGTTGAAACTGTTAGGCAAAGAAAAATTGACAAAAATTGGACTAATTGGCTCAACGGTTTCATCATATATAAATAATAATAGTAATAAAACTTTATTTTTATCCCGCCCTTCTCCCAAAAAGGGACCCAGGGCGGCTAACAACATATAAAACAAATTAAAAACATTAAAAACATATATGCCAAGGTCACTGTCCAGATGTACCCTAAGAAGGCAGGGAAACTCTTTAAATACCTGGACATTGTTCATCGTGCTTTTCGTGACCATGCTGGGGCGGCTTGGATGGTCTATGACCATCATTTCCGTATCAGGGCTTCAGATGACCCAGCTCCCGATTGGACTATAGTGGGAACTCTGGATGCAGTTGATTCTTCCTTCCAGGGCCACGCTTGGTGATAGGGCAGACAGTGGACATTTAATTGCGCATAGCAGAATGGAGCAGCATAAAGCACCAGGCGGTGCACAGTGGGTTCAAAACCAGCGCGCATGCTTTGAGTTCAACGCCACTAGGAAATGTAATAGGCAGGGCTGCCCCCATGGCTGCTGCATGTGTGGAGCTAAGCACCCAGTTGCAACATGCCCCAGGCTCAGTGGTCCCCGATCGGGTTTGTGACCCTTCACCCAGGGTGGGAGAAAGTCCAGCGGCAGAACCCCGTCAGGTGTTAATAAGGGGCCCAATGCCTATTAAGATCTCGTCCTTAGGCTACTGGCTGCAATTTTATAATGATCAACCTGCAGCTCAATTGTTGTTGGGTGGTTTTAGGTTTGGATTTAGGATTCCTGCACTGCCGCTGGCCAGCCACACGTTTGCTTATAACCTCTGGTCAGTTAGAGGCATGGAGGATGTGGTGAGGTGTAAAATAGCCAAGGAGGTTGAGACAGGCAGAGTAGTTGGACTGTTTGCTATGCCTCCTTTAAGTAACCTGCAGGTGTCACCTTTGCGACTGGTACCCAAAAAAGCCCTGGGTCAATTCAGGCTGATTCACCACCTGTCTTTTCTAGAAGGTGCTTCTGTAAATGACAAGATACTTGCCCACCTGTGTTCAGTCAGATACACCTCCTTAGATGAGGCTGTTAGCCGCCTCAGGAGGTGTGGCCCTGGGGCTTTGATGGCCAAGGCAGATATTGAATCTGCATTCAGACTTCTGCCCATGCACCCTCAGGATTTTTGCCAGTTGGGTTTTCATTTTGAAGGGGGTTATTACGTGGACCGGGCGCTACCGATGGGATGTTCAATTTCCTGCTCGGTTTTTGAGGCGTTTAGTTCATTTTTGAAATGGACTGTATGCTTTAGGACGGGGCTACAATCCACTGCCCACTATCTTGATGATTTCCTTTTTATGGGGCCCCCACTGACTGGTGACTGTGCTCAGCTTCTGGGTGATTTCACTGCTCTGTGTGGGCAACTCGGTGTCCCCTTTGGCACATGACAAGACAGAGGGCCCGGTCAATAAGCTCACCTTTTTAGGTATTGAGTTAGACTCGGTGGCCCAGACCAGTCGCCTGCCCATGGATAAATTGGACAAATTGACTGGGATGTTACAGCCCTGGGGTCCTGTAAGTTAACGTTAAAAGAATTGCAAAGGCTGGTTGGGCACCTTAATTTCGCCTGTAAGGTCATCGCCCCTGGTAGGGCTTTTGTCAGGCGACTGTGCAATGCTATGGTTGGGCTTCGTTGCCCGTCCCACAGACTTTGGTGTCATCAGGTATGAGGGAAGATTTGAAACTCTGGCTGGAATTCTTGAAGGACTTCAATGGGATCTCATTTTGGAGATCTTTGCAGTTAATTGAAGCTGAACTCCAAGTTCACTCGGATGCTGTGGGAAGTATGGAATTTGGAGTGTTCTTTAGAGGGCGTTGGTGCGCAGCTCCTCGGCCACAGGTTTGGGTTCAGGAAGGGATCACCAGGGATTTGACCTTTTTAGAACTCTTTCCAATTGTTGTGGCAGTCCACTTATGGGCAGGGGAGTTTGCCAACTCTTCTGTTCGCTTTTGGTGCAATAATCAGGCCGTGGTCCATATAATTAACATGCAGACCTCCAAATCCCCCTGGGTTATGAATTTGGTTAGAGTCTTTGTTAAGCAATGCCTTGCTATCAACACTGTTTTCTCAGCCAGACAGGTCCCTGGGATTGAAAATAGCATAGCCGATGCTCTCTCTCGATTCCAGGAGGAGCGTTTCCGGCAGCTAGCTCCTGAGGCCAGGCAGGATCCTGAGCCCATGCCCCGGTGGCTGTGGGACCTCGGTACGACGAGGCCCAGGAAGCCATCTGGGCATTGTTGGCTTCATCTACCCAAGCCAGCTACATGAGTAAGATCTGTGAATTTTGTGATTTCTGTAGGTTAACTTCGGTGCCAGTTCAGGGACCATTCATGCCACATACTCTTATGCAGTTCCTTTTGGGACTACGTGAAAGGGGAATATCCTGCAAGTCTATGTCCATTTATCTTGCTGCCATTTCTTTTCAGTCAAGGGCCTGGGGAATTCAGGACTTCACCAAGAGTTCAGGGTGCAGAAAATGGTGGCAGGGCTAAAAAGGAGCTTCCCAGCAGGTCCAGATAAGCGTCAACCTATTACACCTACTATTTTGCATGGGCTGAGTATGGAGTTTTGTGCCATGTGTTCCTCAGCCTTTGAGTCTCTGTTGTTTAGAACAGTGGCTCTTGTAATGTTTTATGGGGCTTTTCGCCCGGGTGAGGTGTTGGTTAGGTCAAAGCTTGCCTCCCCTGATAGAGTACTTCAGTGGGGCGACTGTGTTTTGGAACATGGGATTTTGTCCCTTCATTTGAGTGTGTCCAAGACTGACCAGACGGGGCGTGGGCAGTGGATTCAGCTTAAACAAGCTCCTATGTGGTACCTTTGCCCTGTATCTGCCATGGAACAGTATTCCTTGTTGGCTCCTCCAGGAGCAGGCCTGTTATTTCCACATTTGGATCGTTCCCCGCTCACGATTTATCAGTTTCGGGCCATTCTTAAAAGGGCATTGGCTCACTTGGGTTTGAGGCCAGAACTATACGGGCTTCATTCATTTAGAATTGGAGCAGCATCAGCAGTGGCACACATTGGTTTTTCACCCCAGGACATCAAGCGCATTGGCAGATGGCGCTCTGGTGCATTTAAATACTACGTTCGTTAATGCTAGGCCTGTTAGTATAGGCCGTGACTCCCTGGGTGAGCCTGGGGTGTAATTATTCTGCAGTTGCATTTACCCCAAGGTGCTGTGCCACATGGTAGGTGTGTAGGTGCCGTCTTTGGTCTATAACAGGGATGTCCAAAGTTTTTGGCAGGAGGGCCACATTAGCTCTCTGACACCGAGTCGGGGGCCGGGGGGAAAAAAGAATTAATTTACATTGAAAATTTGAATAAATTTACATAAGTGTTCATAAATGAATATATTAAAGATGAAATTATATGAATGAATGAAGGTCTTGCAATAGCTCAAGGCCTATAAAAGGCCTTGCACAAAGCAAGGCTGGCCTTTCCTTTGCTGCCGCTGCTGCATCACAGATGTGAAAGAGCAAGCAGTGGAGGGAGCTCTCACCCCACAGCTCACACGAGAGGTCAAACAGTCGCCCTCACGCTGAGAGCAGTTGCGTTGGGCCAGTGCTGGCTTCAACAAATCTCCGGAGGGCCAGAGGCTCATTGGAGACTGGGGGCTCCCTGAGGGCCGCATTGAGAGGCCGCGAGGGCCGCAAGCGGCCCCCGGGCCGGGGTTTGGGCACCCCTGGTCTATAAGAACCCCTGTTGATCAGGCTCTGGCCTGGATCGTGTTTGCCCCCAGTCCTGTTTTGGATGGGGCGATGTGTTTGTGATGGCCAGGTTTCTGGCCACGCAAGTGTTTGCCCAGGTCCATTTGGGTGGGGCGTTGTGTATTCCTCACAAGGTTGAAGGAATTTGTTATACCTTTTTAACCGTGAGCTATTTTAAGTGGGTGTTAAGTGAGTTCGCCTCACGATGTGCTTTTCTTTCAACAGGTCCATGAGGGAGGTCCCCAGCCAGCGTCCTGATCTGCAGACATTCCATAGTTTTTTGGGCCCGGAAGCATGCCATGTCATCTAGTTTCAGCTCTCAGCTGGAGCTGGGTGATGTTGCGCACATTGATTGTCTGGCCAAGAGGGGTATGTGTTGGAGTCAGTTTTCCACGGCCTTCCTGGAGTTTATTGCACTCAACACCCTGCCTCAGGTAATCGTCCACTTAGGCGAGAATGACTTGGGCCAGAGGACGTCTATGTCCTTGAGGCTCCAGGCCCGCAGGGATTTTACAACGCTCGTTAGTCAGTTCCCTGGGATTACTATCCTGTGGTCTGATATGCTGTCTAGGAGGGTCTGGAGGTGGGTGCGCAGCATTAGAAGAATAGATATTGCCCACAAAAGAGTCAATGCTTACCTGGGCAGGGTCGTCACGGAGTTCGGGGGAGCGGCTATCCATCACCATGGAATTTGTTTTGGGCAGACTGCTCTTTACCGTGGTGGGTGCATCTTTCCCCTATGGGTTATGGCCTCTTTTTAACAGACTTGCAACAGGGCTTGAGAACCTTTTTGGGTGCAGGGAAGGCCAAGCGCTAGGCTGACCTTCCCTTGTGGTGGTAGAAGCGCGGGGTGGGTAGGCAGAAGACCTTCTCGGTGTCCAATCTAAGTCAGCAAGGACAGGGGGTGAACCAGAACCGCTCCCATGATGCCTGACCGGCTCAAGGAGGCAGGCTGGCTAGCCCCTTGTCCGAATTTGGGGGCCTTGCAGGGGTGACCTGAAGGCATAGCATAGACTTACCCTCTTCAGGCGACGTTGAAAGGCGGGCTTAATAACAATTGAGTTACGCCTGGAGTTGGGTGGACGCCCTATGAGATTGGGGGACGAAGACAGCTAGGACCGTTTCCCCCACGTAGAAGCCCGCACTTGGGATGGGTTTTGTTTACCCCTTTTGCTTCCCTGTTGCAATGTTTTGTATTCAATAAAGTGGCCCATTTTAATTCCATACCTGTTGTCGGCTGTATTTATTTGGGGAGTGCGTGGTAATGGAATTTCCCAGTCTTAAAGGTTACCCCTGACATGCCCTAGTCTTGTTCAATCTATACGGAGCTGTACTATGGTTCACCTTGAGATGAAAAAGTCAAAGTTGCAGGGAATATCCCTCGCCCCCACCCCTTTAAACTTGAAATGGCATGCTGGAGGGTATACCTGGGAGAAAAGCTACTTGCAAGAAAATGTCCCCAGCCTCCAGGGACAAGCAGCAAGCACATCTCAATGCAAGAATGTGCCTTCTCCATTTGAACTGAAATTGTAGACTCAGTGGAAATTGATGAGCTAGAGCACTAAACTCTGAGTCAATTGACTGTCAAGCAGGACAATTGCCTGCTAGCCCATTTTTCTATTGATATTTTCCTGGACCTTCTTTATTTCTTTACCGGTATTTGTGCACATGTGTACTTTAAAAACACACAGAGCAGGCCAAGACTAAAGAAAGACAATGAGGGAGACATTGACAATAAATTAAATGCCATACCTGAGCAGCGTTCCTGGGAAGCTGTGCAGCGCAAAACTAAGCTCTGTGCAGCTCAGAGCTTGGCATTCCCAAAAGTCCAGGAATGACATGTGACATCATTGCTGAGCATCTAGAGATACTGCAGAGGAGGGGACCACACAGTGGCGCAGACCCATCCAGAGAGGCAGACTATAGGATGAAGTGATGTGTTTTGAGAAGCATTACCAAAGGCTAATGCTGTTTCAACCATAAATAAGTCCAGGGAGTCACTGTTATCAGTACCAATATCATTGCAACCTAAGACATCTCAAATCAGTACATGAATTTGACTGTTCCTACCTTCTATATCTCCTGGCCATGAGCATTTCTCTTCTCTGCCCATTTTTCTTCCTGTTTGTTTTTCTCCTCACAGATTAGTTTTCTTTTTCAACTCTCCCTTCCTAAGTCTTTTGGCTTATTTTAGCTTTCTGCCTCCTTCTTTCCTAGGTCCCTGTTTCCATTGTTCCTTACACCTGTTCTATAGGATCTAAACAACTCAGCCAATAGGAAGAGAGAAGTTGACAGTCACGGCTCAATTATATCCAACTTTCAATTATATCCAACTCAATTATATCCAACTTTCCAGTGTTGATTCAGCCTCAGTGCAGCCCCAAAGTAAGGGAAAAATGTTGAGGAGGCCTCCGTGACTGCCCCCCCCCCCGCCACAGGATGCAATGTATACCCTGTTGGCAAAGGGTCAGTGCATCAGTGCTGGATAGGATTGGGCCTTCATTCATTCATTCATTCATTCATTCATTCATTCATTCATTCCTAGCTTTGAGTAATTTTACTTCATTCTTTACCAGAAACAATAGTGTTCTGCTGTTGTAAAATGGCTACTGATGGCCCATGCAAAGCTCCATCACTTGCCATTTTGCAAAAAGAGGTGTTGGTACTACAGCCCTGCCACCGGAGTCCACTGTGTCCACTGCAGTTAGTAAACCACCAGTGGGGGCGGGGTGTGGATGGGCAGATTAGGAGCAGGGATCAGGACCTTGGGGGGATGCGTCGTGGGCTAGTGCCTGGGGGGTACTGGTGGAGCCTTCTCTGCCAATCTCCTGACCATCATTTTGCCCTTGGCATTTTGCTTGGACTTGCACCAACAAAATAGCTGGTCTCAATCTGAATAGATCAATTGGAGGCATAGAACATAAGAACAGCCCCACTGGATCAGGCCATAGGCCCATCTAGTCCAGCTTCCTGTATCTCACAGTGGCCCACCAAATGCCCCAGGGAGCACACCAGATAACAAGAGACCTCATCCTGGTGCCCTCCCTTGCATCTGGCATTCTGACAAAACCCATTTCTAAAATCAGGAGGTTGCGCATACACATCATGGCTTATACCCCGTAATGGATTTTTCCTCCAGAAACTTGTCCAATCCCCTTTTAAAGGCGTCCAGGCTAGACGCCATCACCACATCCTGTGGCAAGGAGTTCCACAGACCAACCACACGCTGAGTAAAGAAATATTTTCTTTTGTCTGTTCTAACTCTCCCAACACTCAATTTTAGTGGATGTCCCCTGGTTCTGGTGTTATGTGAGAGTGTAAAGAGCATCTCCCTATCCACTCTGTCCATCCCCTGCATAATTTTGTATGTCTCAATCATGTCCCCCCTCAGGCGTCTCTTTTCTAGGCTGAAGAGGCCCAAACGCCGTAGCCTTTCCTCATAAGGAAGGTGCCCAAGCCCAGTAATCATCTTAGTTGCTCTCTTTTGCACCTTTTCCATTTCCACTATGTCTTTTTTGAGATGTGGTGACCAGAACTGGACACAATACTCCAGGTGTGGCCTTACCATAGATTTGTACAACGGCATTATAATATTAGCCTTTTTGTTCTCAATACCCTTCCTAATGATCCCAAGCATAGAATTGGCCTTCTTCACTGCCGCCGCACATTGGGTCGACACTTTCATCGACCTGTCCACCACCACCCCAAGATCTCTCTCCTGATCTGTCACAGACAGCTCAGAACCCATCAGCCTATATCTAAAGTTTTGATTTTTTGCCCCAATGTGCATGACTTTACACTTACTGACATTGAAGCGCATCTGCCATTTTGCTGCCCATTCTGTCAGTACTTATAGAGTAGGATAAGTTAAAAAAAATCTTTTATTTCTCTGTCCCTGCATGATTTCCAACTGCCTACAGCATGCAGAGACACAGTGCTGTTGCTGCTGTGTCTTGTGGGGCAGCATGTAATTAGGATTGGGCCCCAAGTCCCTGTAGCATGTTACAATGAATACCCACTGAAATTAACATAAATCACCATGTGGAGCTGGTTAAAGTAATATAAAGATTTGAACTTGGGCAAAATACCCCATCTTCCAGTTTGACCATCTATTTCTTAAACCTTGTTCCATTTTCCAACCATGGTCAATGGCATTACCTCATCAAAGTCTGCAATGATTTCGTTTAACAGACGCAGGCATTCAACTCCTTGGTTGTTCATTTCGGTCTGAGAATAGAAGTCGGCAAAGCCGGGGATGGAAGCAAACATGACACCAACGGCATCATAGGACTGAGAATACAGCTCCTGAGGATATAAAGAAGAGAAAGAAAGGAGGATAAAAGAAAAAGAATACAACTGAGGGGCTCATTTTCATCTTACTAGCAAAAGCACAACCAAAGGAAATATGTGCTTTGTACTTGCTGGTTAGGCAGCAACTGTTACCCTGCACATGCCTGATCTCGTCTGATCTTGGAAGCTAAGCAGGGTCAGACCTGGTTAGTACTTGGATGGGAGACTGCCTGGGAATACCGGCTGCTGTAGGCTTATACCATAGTCTTTCGAGACTGAAGGTTGCCAACCACTTGCTGGTTATTTAAACCCTCTGATTCACACAATCACTTGGACACCCTTCTGCTGACTCAGACCATTGGTCCATCTAGTACTGTCTACACACTGTCTAGTAACAGCTCTGGAGGGTTTCAGAGAGGGGTTTTTCCCAGCCCTACTTAGAGATGGCAATGATAGATCCTGGAACCTTCTGTCTGTGTAGCCTACCACTGAGCTGTGGCTCCTTCCTCTATGGTGCCCCCCGCCAGCCCATAACAAGCTGGCCACATGCAGAGTTTGGCTGTACTAACAGTTTGGTTTTTACAGTGGTACTCAGTGGACATGATTGGTTTGCTATATGTGAAGAAGTGTGGGGGCAGTGGTATAGCTAAGGGGGTGCAGGGGGTAGCAGTTGCACTGGGCATCAAGCTTTAGGGAGGCAACAAGCTGAGCTTGACACTAGTGACCCAAATTGTGAAAATCCTGATATTAATGAATAACGCCATCATGTTATATATCATTGGAAAGGTAATTTAATGCAGAGTGCAGTGAAATAAATGGCTGGAATATCTGTTTTCTATCAAAGGTTATGGTCAATTAACCAGAAAATGAAAACACAATTGACTTGTGGAACAAAAAGTAAATTTGCTTAACTCCAAACTGACCTATGAGACTTTAGTGCTAGTGATGGGTGGGGGGTTGGATATTAAACAAATATTCATACAGACACATGCATTTTTCCCTCTATTGTTCATAATACCATCAGAACTCAGGGACATCCAATGAAACTGATTGGCAGAGCAAACGGGACAAACAACAGAAAATATTTCATTCTAAAATGCAGAGTTAACCCAAGATGGGTGATGGCTACAAGCTCTGATGGCTCTGAAGGGACGGGGTTAATGCTCTTCATGGAGGCTAGTAGCTAAAGACAAGCTCTGTGTTTAGACAGAAAATACTGCTGAATACAAATCTTGAGGTGGGGCAACAGCAGGGGAGGGCTATTGCCTTTTACTTGTAAGCTTCCCATAAGCACCTAGGTGACCCCCATGGGAAAAAAATTATGTTGGTCTTGATGGGTCTTTGGTCTGATCCAGGAAGAAACACCCTATGTCTTTCTTCTCTCACTCATCCTCTATATGCAGTCTGTTTTTAGTTATTCATTTAGCTGGTTATGACCAGAAACTCTCAATAGAGGAAGCCCTAAGCAAGTGCTTGTACTAAACAGACTCCAATTCCTCCCTTCCCCCACTTCACTAGAGTGTAGTGAAGTTAACTTATTACACAGACTTGGATTTATGGCATTAAAGCCTGACTGCTAGCCCATTCATTCACAAATCCTCTGCAAGTATTATTGCTCAGTGAAAGTGACTGAGAGAAGAGGGATTATGGGGGAGAGATCAGAGACAGTGTCTAAGAATAACAGTTGTAAATGGTAAATTGTGCACAATGCGCACTGAGATTTTTTTTAGCCTTTCTCAGAACCAATGCTCTTTCTATTGTGTAGAATTGTGTGGCTAGAAGAGATCAGAAGTTTATCAAAAGTCAACTCTCTTGCCTCTGGGAAGGATTTTCTGTACACCAGACCTCCAAGGGGTAACCCACATAATTTGCATAGAATGGGCCACAAGCAAAGAGTAGCTGCAAACACATTCTGCTAATCTCTGGGCTTTCCTCATATTGTTGCTGTTGCTTCTTATTTGCCTAAGCTAAATATTATTCTAGATCCTTCTAATTGTTATTTCCAGGGGCTTACATCCTCCCGGAGAAACTGGTCGACCCATGTGAATTATGCAAGTTAAGCAGCTTTGCATAACAGAACTTATTTTGCGTAATTTATTCTGCAAGGTTCACTCGCTTGCATACTCTGTTCTGGTTTTGCTAGTCATATAGAGGGCACATGGGGGTAGGATGTGGGGAAGTCACATCCACAAAATGTGGGAGTCCGTATCAGCCATCTCTTTGGCTTCTGATGCTGTGACACGTATTTCAAACATTGTGCTGGGCAGTGATGACAATGCTCCAGCAAAAGGCTTGGTTTTCCTGCCCTTTCCCCCTTTCTTTTTTCTTTTATTTATTTTTCACATTTTTATACCACCCTTCCAGCAAGGCAGTGATTTTCAATCTTTTTTTTGTCTCATGGCACACTGACAAGGTGCTAAAATTGTCAAGGCACACTATCAGTTTTTTTTTACAATTGACAAGGCACACCGTGCTGTCGATGGGGGGGGGGCTCACATCCCTCAATGGCCCTCCTAATAAATGACTCTCCCCCAAACTCCCATGGCACACCTGCAGACCATTCGTGGTACACCATTGTGCCATGGCACAGTGGTTGAAAATGACTGCTCTAAGGAGTTCAGGGCACTGGAATAGCTAGAGGGGGTGAAAAATGCCTCCGTTTTGCTCCTACTGTCTGGATTGACTCCAAAGGGGAGGGGGAGGGGACGCTTGCATGCCACAGTGAGACTCTCTGCAAAACTTAGTGCTTTGCACCCCTTCTAGCTATGCCACTGGCTCAGGGTGCTGTACATTGTTCCTTTCCTCCTTTTTTGACCTCACAACAACCCTATGAGGTAGGTGAAGCTGAGAGAAAGTGACTGGCCCAAAGTCACCTAGGAAGCTGACCTAGGAAGTCACCTAGGAAGGGGCAGGAGGTCTGGCTCAGTTGGTAGAGCTGCCACCTTGTATGCCTGAAGATCTGAGGCTGCCAGTTCAAAACAACCGGAAGTATCCAAGAACTGACAACACGCTGATATACTGATGAGCTGACCCTCGGTGGCAGAGAGGAGTTGCCGTCAAGTGGAGTGTGGGAGGCGAGGGCCCAGAGAGAGGCCAGACCGGGAAGGAATCCAGCCGGAACGAGGAGTTCTATGAAAGACGAGAACTATTCAATTGTAAAAATCCCTACCGGGGGGGGGGGGGGAGTTTAGAACAGCCTGCCTGTGTAAACCACCTTGGATTAAAGTCTGAGGAGAAATCTGACGACCAAAGAAAGGCGGTATATAAAGACCTGCATAAATAAATAAATAAATAAATAAATAAATAAATAAAGCTTCATGGCTGAGCAGAGATTTGAACCTGGATGTGATGTTCAGCAGCTTGTCTCTTTGGCGGTAGGAACATCACTGCTGTAAAGTTAAACAGTAAAGGAAGCTCCAGCCATTCAGTTCCCTTTCATTCATGCCTACCCCTTCTTTAGCTCAAGGCCATGATAAGATGAGATCAGAATCAAAATACTACGTACTTCATTATCTCGGTCCTTTTCCAGGAAGTGGCGAGCCACGTGACTTGGCAGGATATTGCGCAGCATGTTCTCATTGTGCTCTCGTAACTCCTTCATCTCGTTGATTTCTTCTTTGGCTTGGCCTCGCCATAGGAAGTCTAGCCTTGCGGTGTATTCAAGCTGCAGTGATGATGGCATGGGGGAAAAAATGACACATATATATGTATATTAAGCTTCTTTTAAATTGCTTATGGAGGGAGGGTGTGCCACACAAGGGCACATGTCTTTCAGGGACCAAGAAATAGTTGATTCCCATTATGTGAATGGCTGTAGGTGGCCATTGCTTCTTTTAAACATAGGACTCTTGCTGCAGAAAATCAAAATTTAACTCTGGCTTCTGAGAAGGAAAGTTGTATGGAGAGAGACAAACTGATACAGAGGCAAAGGCCGGAAGGGAGGATGTCAAGTTTTACATCTTTACGTGTAAACTCATTAGGAGGGACCATTGATTCATTACCAAGATGAATGCAAGAACTAGCCTAGCCTTTAACTAGATCAGGAGTCAGAGAGAGAGAGAGAGAGAGAGAGAGAGAGAGAGAGAGAGAGAGAGAGAGAGAGAGAGAGATTGAACAGGAAATATCTATGTAGTGTATTAGTTAAATAGTATGTAAGGTTAAATAATAATTGGTTAATCCAGGTCTACAGAGCTTGCGTCCTGAGTACACTTCTGTACTGCAGCGAGTCATGGACTCTTCACTCACAACAGGAGAGAAAACTGAGCGCTTTCCACATGCGCTGCCTCCGACGCATCCTCGGCATCACCTGGCAGGACAAAGTTCCAAACAACACAGTCCTGGAACGTGCTGGAATCCCTAGCATGTATTCACTGCTGAAACAGAGATGCCTGCGTTGGCTTGGTCATGTCGTGAGAATGGATGATGGCTGGATTCCAAAGGATCTCCTCTATGGAGAACTCGTGCAAGGAAAGCGCCCTACAGGTAGACCACAGCTGCGATACAAGGACATCTGCAAGAGGGATCTGAAGGCCTTAGGGATGGACCTCAACAGGTGGGAAACCCTGGCCTCTGAGCGGCCCGCTTGGAGGCAGGCTGTGCAGCATGGCCTTTCCCAGTTTGAAGAGACACTTGGCCAACAGTCTGAGGCTAAGAGGCAAAGAAGGAAGGCCCATAGCCAGGGAGACAGACCAGGGACAGACTGCACTTGCTCCCGGTGTGGAAGGGATTGTCACTCCCGGATTGGCCTTTTCAGCCACACTAGACGCTGTGCCAGAACCACCTTTCAGAGTGCGATACCATAGTCTTTCGAGACTGAAGGTTGCCAATACAATCTATGTAAGGTTAAATAGTAAATAAATCTAAAACATTAAAATGGAAGTCTTGTGGGCCTGGAGAGGCCATGCTTCTAGCCCCAAGCCATTCTTAAATAGTGAGTCCTATAAGAGATCTATCTTGCAGGGGAGTTTTTTCAAGGCTTATTTGCCTGGAGTTCTTGCTCCATTCTTATCACCTGCAGGACTAAACCACATTCAGTTTATTTACTGCAATTTTTTTTAAGTATCATTCTGAAAGCAAGCTCAAGTTTTCTACAGAGAGAAGGTGGCAAATCACCTCTCCAGGATAAGTGCTCTTTTCTCAGCAAAATACATTTGAAAAGCTCAAGATGCTTTGAGAGGCTTTGAGCAACATTTTCTTCCCAAGGTAAGTACACCTTTTCTTCCATTTCAACTGAAATGTTGACAAGGTCATAACGCACAGAGTGCACACTTGAGATCATGGTGAGTGCTAGCCTGAAAAGCAAAGTCAAATTTTCACACGGATGTAAAGAAAATACATTGATACATCAAAGGGAAGAGTTTTTCCTTGGCTTTCTGCAGTTTGTTGTGTCTGAGCTGAACACTGCCTTAAGGCCAAAGCTTTGTGAAAGTGGTTCTTTGATTCTACATCTGCAGCATCTGAAAGCCTGAGCTAGGAAGAATGCATTGTGGATGCTTAGTCAATGTCATAGGTCCTAATTATGACTTTTCACCTTGATGTTGTAGCAGGCAGAAGAGAAATGACAATGGCAAAGAAGATTTGAGTTTCAGGAGGTACTCTTCACTGTAACTCTTATGGAGTTTCTAAGTAAATGCCAGGAACAGATCTTAACCCACAACATGTACTATAAATGGATTGGGAGTTTGAGAGTTTTTATGTTCCTCTAGGGCAGTGGTTCTCAAACTGGTGGGTTGCGACTCACCAGCCTGTGTAAAGCTTCCACTATCCCTTTAAGTGTTGGGGAAAAGGGGGAGGTAGCAATACGACCCCCAGAATCATGTCGCTAACGGGGGTGAAAAGTTTACTTACTGAGAGCTGCTGGCTCCAATGGTGAGTAGGAAGGGCCATTTACACGGTGTGTAAATATCTATACACATGGTGTGTAAATACACGGTGTGGCCATTTACACAGTGTGTAAATACACGGTGTGTATTTACAGTACTTACTGTGCTGACCCCTTTCTGACTACACTACTGGGCAAAGAGGAGGAGAAAGCAGTGGACCCCCACAGGAGTGTGGGTCTCAGTAGCAACTTCTCAAGGCTCCCCCCATTACTGGGGCTTGACCTTGCATGGAAAGCTCACGTAGAGGAGTCCTCAGTGTGGGACAGGATTGTGCGATATTGTTATCACAACATTCCTAACCAGGCTGAAAAAATATCCTTTTTTGCTCAGGTTTAAGTTGTGACCTATTTGTTATCTTTGTGCAGGAAATGGATGCTCTTTGTAGTCTCAGGGTTGCCCCTTTCCAATGGCCTTTGTTTGGTTTTAATGTCATCTGAAAGTGGTTTTGAAAGCCAGAGTGCAACATAATGATTTTAAGGGCATATCATTTTCAGGTTCAGAAACCCATTGCCTTTATGTCTCTGGTCTAAAAGTATCTGATTTACACTAATGCCAAAAATGGCTAATGGAACTCCTTTAAAAAAAAAAAAAATATTTGGGGCCTGGCAGAACTCATCTTCCAGACTTATTGACTACAGAAGATATATATCTAGGAGAAACCTTATTATGGGCAAACAGTCTTTGTCGTTTCAGGTTTTACCAAGACAAATTAAGTTAAAAGCCTTCATGTTGAACATTAGGGTTGTGCATCAAGTAGACATTTATGGGACTCTATTAAGAACTGCCAGTAAACCATAGTTCAGGAATGGGAAAGCTTTGATGTTTGTTCACTGTTTGCCCTACAATGAGAACCATAGATATGACTCCCTCTACTCTGAATGACAAATGTTTACTCCTCCCCAGCACGGAATGGTCCTGGCACCCGGTGTCAGGAATGGTGGGCACTGCAAGACTGTCTCCAATTGTAGCATTTAATGCTTCCTCATTGGAGGTAACAGTTGTCATTCACTGATTCAGGAAGCAATCAAGGGTGTTCTTCAGTCATCTAGGCGTGGAGAGCCTCTACAGATACAGAAAGGTTGGAAGCATGCCATTAAGCCACACCCCCACTGCTGACATAATTTATAGCTCAATCCCCCACTCTCACTGGGGTTAGTATTTGTCTGAAGGGGAGATCACTGGCCCTGGAGGGAAATATCCTGGACATCCAGCATTCCACATCTTGGGCAGAAACTCTCCCTGAGGACAGCACTTGCTTCTCCAGACAAACACTGTCCCTAGAGAGAGCTGGGACTGCAAGATCTTCTCTAACCATAGGTGGCCTCTACAGTTAGGAAATCTCCACACAGGGCTACAAGCATCATCAAAATGGATATGTAACCTGCCTTCTGGTGAGCCAAATGCCTTGGAAAGTGGGCAGATGCCTCCTCAACTGTGCCCCAATATGTAGCCACTTATAGCCACCCATTTATAGGCCAGCTCATTATTGTATAGTGCTTCCCCTGGCTCATTTTGATCATGCCAGATTATGGTGGAATATAGGGAAAAAAGAGGTGAAACATTGGAACCTGGATCTAAATATTGATTTTAAAAAACTATCTGTACAGAAATTCCATGCATAATTTTTTTTTCTTAAGAAAAATTATAACTCAATAGGACTGTATCTATGCTATCTGTAATCAGGCTTTCAGGTTAAATAGACATCCAATTATTGAAGGTTATAACATTTTCTTGAATGATATTTCATTACTTGCTCCAAATTGCAGCTATTAGTTTGACGTCTTTGCTGGAAAGCAAGCGTGGATATGTTCAGCTTTCAAGAGAAAGTGAGAAAGAAATGCTTGTCTTACCTGCTGGCCGTGATAAAATACAGCCAGCAGAAACATGGCCATGAGGAGCAAGGAAGCTTCTTTCGTTCCGAGGAGGTCTGTGCTGGAAAAAAAAAAAGTAAAGGAGGGAAGAAGCTTAAACAAAATGCAGTTATGGATATCTCAGGTTTAGTTAGGACTTCAGGCATCCAAATAAATCAAGAAGGGCATGTTCACACTGATTGCATGATTGTATGATGTGTATGCGCAACCTTCTGATTTTAGAAATGGGCTATGTCAGAATGCCAATGCAAAGGAGGGCACCAGGATGAGATCTCTTGTTATCTGGTGTGCTCCCTGGGGCATTTGGTGGGCCGCTGTGAGATACAGGAAGCTGGACTAGATGGGCCTATGGCCTGATCCAGTGGGGCTGTTCTTATGTTCTTAACTACAATTCCCAGGAAGCCTTGCAGGTCTTCTTGTTGTCTGGTGTGCTCCCTGGGGCATTTGGTGGGCCGCTGTGAGATACAGGAAGCTGGACTCGATGGGCCTGTGGCCTGATCCAGTGGGGCTGTTCTTATGTTCTTAACTACAATTCCCAGGAGGCCTCTTGTTATCTGGTGTGCTCCCTGGGGCATTTGGTGGGCCGCTGTGAGATACAGGAAGCTGGACTCAATGGGCCTGTGGCCTGATCCAGTGGGGCTGTTCTTATGTTCTTAACTACAATTCCCAGGAAGCCTTGCAGGTCTCTTGTTATCTGGTGTGCTCCCTGGGGCACTTGGTGGGCCGCTGTGAGATACAGGAAGCTGGACTAGATGGGCCTGTGGCCTGATCCAGTGGGGCTGTTCTTATGTTCTTATTGTTGAACTCAAGAGTTTGTTGCAAAAGTCTATGCAAAGATAAACAAGATGAGAATATCATTAAATCGCTGACTATAAATTCTGCAATTATACTAAATTAAAATGAGATTTATTTGTTTTCTTAGAGCAGCATGCAATAAAATATAATTGAAAATAACTCCTGCCATAGTTTCATAAGAATATAAGAAGAGCCCTGCTGGATCAGGGCAAAGGCTTCCTGTATAGCACAGTGGCCCACCAAATGCTTCAGGGAACACACAAGACATCAAGACACAACCTGCCTCCTGGTGCCTTCCCCTACATCTGGCAATCTGAAGTAGCCTACCTCTAAAACCAGGATTTATCAGCCAGCCCACCTTCTCTCCTTTCTTCCAGACTTACAGAGTTGCAGCAAGGCATCAGGGTCCAGAGGGAACTTGGTTCTCCAGGCTCTCTGGTGCCTGGGTTGCTGCCATTGTAGCATTAGAGCTGCCATAGAAGTTTACCAAGGATGGAGGTTTTGCTCAGAGGTGCTCAGAGTGTTTATGCTGCTGGTTCACCTTATAGTCACCTCATAGCTAGTGTATGTTTAGAGGAGGGGAGTGAGGTGGGGAGGGAGAAGTGATCCAGATGATTCCAGTTGATACATTTGTAGGTGGTGTGAGATTTCCACATCTAGAATTTGATTTGAGCAAAATCTGAGCTTTTTTCCGACTTTTTTTTTATTTTAGAACAGCTTATTTTGTCGAGTCTGCTTCCAAATGGCTTTGAAGGAACTTCATCCACCACTAAAAAATCACCCCACTGACTCCAAGCTGTCAATGCTGCAGGAAAAAAGCAAACCATTTCTCATCACGAAATCTTCTAGAAGTACTTTGAACTAAGACTGTCACTTGACCGTGTTCATTGTATACTCCTGCCTGGAGAAAAAAATATCCAGTTTCTTTGAAGCATTGCACCTTATTCCTGGAGCCCACCTTCATTTCCCGGCACTGAAGCCACAGCCAAGTCAGTGCTTGACAGAGCATGACTTTCTGTCAGTAATGTCAGGAAAAAGATTGACACATCAAACTAGCTGTGGCATTGCTTTCCTATTTGGGAGTCCATAATAAGGCCACCCTCTTTCATTTCTCCTGCATCTGTTTCCAGCTGATGAGATATTTTCAGTGCCACTGAGGAATTATCTTGTCTAGATACAAGATGACTCAGGTAAGGCTCTTTCTCAAAGTTATTTTTATTTATAATAATCAGGGATCCTACTCACAGGAGAAGATTTGCTCGGGTTCCTTAAAGATTCCCACTGCTCGGCCCATGAGAACAGAAAGCAGTTAATCTGCATTAAATACTTACTCTCCATTATGATTGATGTCATCATATCGCAAGAACAGGGAAGCATAAATGGTCTCGGTCAGGAAGCAGTAGATTGCAATCATGATGAGCAGCACTGCCAACTTGAGGACAGAATTGAGACGAAGGAACACAGCACATGTCACCATTGCCAGGATCCCAGTAAAGACGAAATACTTGATAAAAATGGAAGGCAAAGAAAAAAAATCAGTTTCAACTTTCAGCACTGAATTAGGTCACAAATCATTCACATTGGCTTTGGCCCTTGCAAACACTAAAAGTTTCATTGTCCCTGGTCTGGATGCTGTACCTTGTGAAGGTGAATAAAATGCCCCCCTAGTAACACCACTGCCCAAGGGCACCGAAAGAGCTTTGTAACTGAGGTCTCCCTATCCATAGTGCATCATAGTGTATATTCATAAAAACAGCCTGATCCAAAGGCTTTATTTGCATCTGGGAACTCTAAAATGCAACCAGAGCAACTGAACCATCAAGGGCCTCTTCACTAGAGCTCACCCCCAAGGCAGATGGAGATACCCCCCAGTTTCTAAAATAAAAAAAACCTCAGAAATTACCTCTGGGTAGGAGCAAATGTCCGCAAAAGACACAGAAGAATTGAAAGTTTGATTCTTAAAGGGCATTGGTTTGTCAAAATCACACCATAGCTGTGAACAAAGAAAAAACACACACAATTAAAATTAATGCCTATGGCACTTAAATAATACACAGGCTACTAGCACAAAGCTGACATGCTGGGGGAGGGCGTTCATGGGCAGTGAAATGGGGGGATTTCTCTGATTTGAGAGACTCAACTTGAGAATTTGGGCAAGAACTTGAGACTTGAAGGTCAAGACTTGAAGGTCAAGACACATGGGGTTAGGGACCTGAAGATATCACTGATACACATTCAGCCCCAAATCTCAGGCATCAAGGGGTCTTGAATAGCTCTGATGGTATCTGAAGAATTCCTCCTCTTTGCTAATCTTAATCTGAGGGGATGGGATGGATATAGGATAAGGCTTGCCATATCCTATATGGCAGTGTTTCTCAAACTGTGGGTCAGGACCCACTAGGTGGGTCATGAACCAATTTCAGGTGGGTCCCCATTCATTTCAATATTTTATTTTTAATAGTAGACTTGATAGTAGACTTGTAGTCTACTTGATAGTAGACTTGATGCTACCCTGGGATGTGATTGCATTTGGGAAATGTGACAGGCCTGTACTTTGAACAAGCTACTATGTATATGCTTTTAACAATGATAGCAAATGGGACTTACTCCTGGGTAAGTGTGGGTAGAATTCCAGCCTAGGATTGTCACGACTTCCAGTCGTGACATCATTTATGGTGGGTCCCAACAGATTCTCATTCTAAAAAGTGGGTCCCGGTGCTAAATGTGTGAGAATCACTGCTATACGGTATACCAGACTCCAACCCAATTTAGGAATTTAAAGGTCAAAACCAGCACCTTGAATTAGGCTGGAAACAAATGGGGGGACCTCTAGAGCTTGCAAAGAATTGGAGTTATATGAGCCCAGTGGTCAACTCCATACAGAAACTGTGCTGCTATGCTCTTTGGCTAGCTTGACAAGTTTCCAAATTGTGTTTAAGGGCAACCCCTCACAAAGCGCATGAGTCAATTGGCTTTGTTGATGGGTCAATTGGAGTCAAGTTGATGGGTTACTAGAGCATGCAAGGATTTATTCCCCAGAAATGGGCCCAGCGACTGGCTCTTCAAGGGGGCACATTCCCCCAAACCCAAATAGAGATAGGAGAACAATGACAATGACAGGGGCAAAGAAAATATTCTGCACTAATGTAAGAAGCAGCTTATTTTATAGTATCATCTGTCTGAATAATAACAGCTGGTCATTTAATTAGGCTGGCAAGCATGATCCTCTGATGCCCTTAAAAAAAAAATTCATAGCTTTTTCAATTAGATCCAAGTCTATATAATTACTTTCTAGGGATGCTTGATCTTGTAATTCCATTGTCTGCTCTTTGACTAACCCTGTGAGCTTAGATACCCCATTGTAAAATCTTTGGCGTGGCATTAAAGACTTCATAAATGATACCCATTAGAACATGTGCCACGTATTGAAAAGGCAGAGCATAGAGATGAGTGCCCGTAACTCTGTCACCAGCTTGGGAAGCCAAAATCTTAAACACAGAGCGGAATTGTCAACCAATTAAAGAGGTTCAGTGGGTTAATCATCATCTTAACTGAACAACTGCTTAATTGAGCCATTTAAACATATTTGCATAGGACCAAAACATCAACAGAGCTGCCTTTTTGAGAAGCCAGAGGAAGAGTAAAATTGATGTGAAATTTAAAAAATGAAGGGCCCGATTCCACCAACTTTCCAGAAGGTCAGTTTTTAATGACTAAGCCAAAACTTTCAGTTCTGTTGAGAACGTTTAGCAAAAAAAATGGGGTGGGGGGGCAGAGGGGCCCAAGTGTTCCCCACCATTCTCAGATGCTATTTTGGAATGACACTATATAATGATATAGAACATATCCCAGGATTCCCAGTGATTCCCAGGACATTTATGGGAAGTTAAAATGGGGGACAACAGCTACCCAGAGGACCACTGTTGGCAAGCCTCTGCCTTTTGCCCTATTACATGCCCTCTGAAATTGCTGAAATCCCACCACCCTTTTTGTCACCTGGGAACAGAGAGGCAAAATTGTGTGGGGAGGAAGGATTTGAATCAGATTCCGAATGCTTTCTTTTTTATTCCTTACTATAGGATTGTGCTAGAATGATAAGATTCCCAAAACACAAATAAGTGGGCCCTTAACTTACAGCCCCACTGATTAATCAACCAAAGTATTAATATGTTAAATGAACAGAGAGGCCACAGTCCAATTAAATTTAGTTATGACTAAATATGGTTCCCTGTACCCCATTGGGCACAGTGGGATGTACTTCTGAGTAAATATAGACAGGACTGTGTTGCATGTCCCACTGAAAGCAGTAGCACTTACGTAAAAATTAACTTTGTCTTTGGGTTTCAATTAGACTTTGCCACAACTAACATTAGAAACCCACATCCACTGCAATACCCACCACTAATATAAAGAAAGGAGGGGTCCCAGAAGGCACCTTTTTGAAGGTCCCCTCAAACCTGGAGCTGGCCCCAAGAGTCTTGTCTAGCTTGGTTCTCTTAAGTAAAGCCAAATTCTGAACACATAATTCTGACTGCAGAATTTGAGAAATCGTAGAGCAAATTGCCCAGTCTCCTTGCCACAACTTCTTAGACACAAGACATGAAGGAGTGTGGCAATAAATCAGGCCCTCCACTAATTTAATCCCATTTGGATTATATTTATATTAGTTCTTGAGAAGCTGTATCATCATCACAGCCAACGCTGTGGGACTGGAAAGCCAGTGACATATTGAGCAGAATGCAGACATAAGGATAAAAAAAAAATCTTCACAAGGGACAAATCAGTCACATGTGATCCTACACAAGTTTAAATAGCTTGAATGACTTTTTGTTGTTGTTGCTGCTATATTTAAATCGTCTTTGGTCCATAAATACATTAGTTAGCAGTTACGGTGGCTGAGAAAAGCATCCATCTTAATAATTCATCCATCCGTTCTCCTCTCCTCCCTCCCTCTGCCCATCAGCTCCAGGAGACAGTCCTCTGTTTCCCTTGGATGCTTACAATATTGATGATGGCTCCCAGGAAATTAATCATAATCGAGGCAAAGATGATGACATTCCGGGCCAAGTAGGTCTCATTAATCCAGCAGCAAGTTTTCCGGAGCACAAGGGGTAAACATTTATAATCCTCTGCCGTGGTGATTAGCACAAGAGCCGAATGCAGCATAATCAGAATCGAAAACTGAATGACCATTGGTATCATTCTGTGGGAGAAATACATGTGTATGTACGTATACATTGCTTTTAACTCTTGCTCTAAAGAATCAAAAGAGAGGCAGGTGCCTTACATGGGAAAATTATACATGGTGAACATATACGACAGCTGATTATTGAGTGATACCCTTGTTCCATCTAGAATGTCTGCTTTGCCTAGCAGTTGTTCCCAGAGTCAGTGAAATCTTTTCTTCACTTGCAGGTGCCAGAGATTGAACCAGGACTTACAGGTGTGTGCCGCTTAACAACCATTCGCTTAACAACGGATCAAATATATGACAGTGGTCAACGTATAATAAAAATGCTCTTAATTAGCCAATCGCATCTCCCATTGCCTTCAGCAGGGGGTCTGTTTACACAACAGAGGCTCTTAATGCAAAGATGAGGCCATCTATCTCTAGAAGCCTGTGCAGTCAGCTAGTGTCTGGTAGGGAATGTCAGTTTACTAACAAAGGCAATAGATTGGACTGAATGTTCAATTAATTACCTAATTGCAAACGTATCCTTGACATTAAGTGGTGCACACCTGTATAAGAAGAGCTCTGCTGGATCAAACCAAAGATCCCTCTGGCCCAACATCTCTTTGCATGTCAGGCAACTTGTTTGCCTTTTAAATGCTTTGTTGAGAGACACATAGAAATTTCTGAAGATATGGAGAGGGGAGGGGCTAGCCAGCAGCCGAATAGACGCGCCTTTCTCGAGCTCTTGAAAGGCACTCTATTTTTCCCCAAAAACTGCGGATCCAAGGAGACCGAGGGATATTTGTCAGGAGAGACAAATTCCTCCATGTGATGGCACGATTCCTGAGGAGATAAGCCCTGACAGGGGGGCTTTCCCAGGAGATTTCGCCATCTGGCAGCAATGGTGAAGAATTCATGCTGAATCAAGCTGAAGGCCCCAGCAGGGAAAGACGTTGAAAGACTTAAGTAAGTGTTATTCTGCTTGTGTATGCCTGGCGTGGACTGAGTAATTGATTGCCTGATCTGGTTCTTTTTTGCCGTGAGAAGAAGAGGCTTCCCCCCTCAACTGTTTATCGGTGTGAGGAGAAATCGTAGAAGAGATTTGTCAAGCTTCTTATGGATATATGAAAGTATAATTACAACTTTATAACTTTGAATTTCGGTGGATTACAATTTAATTGTCCTTGGATAAAGTTTGTGCATTGGAGTGTTTATTGCCTTGGTTTGATACTATTGTTTTGGATTGCCGGAAAGAGCGATTGGATGTTTTGAGATTCTTGCGAACAGAGGAATGTGGTTGCCAAGGCTACAAATATAAATAAGATAAGAGAACAAAAACAAGAACACTGCATCAGTGACATCTAGAGACATCTAGTGGATTTAAAAAGACATTGCAAGAACTGGATTTGTGTCTATAAGTGGAGCAAGGAAGATAATTTGCTGAGGACATCTAGTGGTCTCAAAGAGTGTTGCAAACAAAAGATATTTGAGTTTCAAAGGAAGGAAGAATGAAGATGGCAGGTAAGAAAGTCCAAAGTTTGCCAGTGTCGGAGATGGGATTTGAAAAATTAGTACAAGAGGAAGCGGAAGGGAAAGACTGGAAACAGACTATGCAAGACAACATGGAAAAACTGTTGGCAGTGGTACAGCAACAAATAAATCAATCTGCGCAGACCCAACACAGTGTGGATGCTTTAATTAAACAATTAGATGAACTTAGTGGACAGCTGATAGATGTGAAAATTACATCAGAAGAAGACAAACAAGAGATTGAGAGATTGGGAAAAAAGATAAGAAAAGACCAAGCTAAAATTTCAGAGATAGAAGAAAATCAGCATGACGCGGAGACAATGTTAATAGAAACTCAGATGGATAGCGCAGCTCGAGTGGTGAAGATACAAAATATACCAGAAGAGAAAGGAGAAGATATGTTGCGACAGATTGTCAGATTAATATCAGAATGGATTGATACACCGATGGAGAAGATACCTAAAGAATTGGATTCAGTGAGAAGAGTGAGCACTTTTTATCTGAGAAAACATGAATTACCAAGAGAAATTCATGTGAAATCCATCAGAATCTTTTACAGAGATAATTTACTGAAGGCTCCACAGGAAAAGAAATGGACAGTGGATGATAATAAAGCTAGAATTCTGAGACATGTTCCATGGAGTGAGGAAGAAGAGAAAAAAAGAAGAATTGTCAAGGTGTGGAGATAGGCTGGTGGACGCACCTATAATTAGATTCAAGATTTGGGGGATACAAATAAGAAGAACAGATGCCATTTGATAGACTATTGTTAGAAACAAAAGAAAAATATACTTTAAAAAATGTATATGTTTATATTGGATTTTGAGATGCAAGAAGAAATAGTTCTTCTTGAATAGTTCTTCAACAATGTATGATAAAATGGGCACAAAATATAGGTCATAATATTATAATAGATCAATGGGAACAGATCTGGAAGCATAATATTAAACTTATTAGAGCAACACATTTTAAAAACCTGAATTATTTTGTTTAAAACTATTTTAGATGTTATAGATAAAGAAAAAATATGTGTATTTAGTTGTTATGATTTTAATTGTAGTGAGGATTTTATATGTTAGATATTGGAAGGTTTATAAAATACCATTGAAAGATGAATTAATAGAGAAAATAATGAATGTGGCGGAAATGGATAGGTTTTCAGAAAATTTGGAATAATAATGAAAACCGACACAAATTGCGCAATGGAAATTATTTTATACTTGGTTGAAAATGAAGTTTTAGAAATATATGATAGGGCATTTAGATGATTGTATTACTTATATACTATCATATGTTATAATAGATGAATGATGAATGAAAAATGATTTTAAGAGGTAAATTTAGGAAACTGATTAAGATATGTAATGATTTATTAGTTTTAGGGATATATGATAATGATATATGATTTCCTCCACCCCCTTTTTTGTGTAGTGAAGTTTGTTGCGTTTTTTGTGTTATGTGTGTTTAGTTTAGTTTTTGGAAAATAATAAAAAATATATATATATAAAAGAAATTTCTGAAGATATGCATTCACCTGTCATCTTACCTACTACCACAGTAAGAAACATGTTAAAGAAGGAATTGCAAAGCTGTTTCAGGAATTTAGAGGTGAAGTTTCCAATGAAGACCAGAAGACCAGAAGGTGAAGGTGAAAAAGTGATTCTGAGGAGCTCCAGAAGGATATACTGGCAGAATGGGCAGCAAAATGGCAGATGTGTTTCAATGTAAGTAAGTGTAAAGTCATGCACACTGGGGCAAAAAATCAAAACTTCACATATAGGCTAATGGGTTCTGAGCTGTCTGTGACAGATTAGGAGAGAGATCTTGGGGTGGTGGTGGACAAGTTGCTGAAAGTGTCGACCTAATGTGCGGTGGCAGTAAAGAAGGCCAATTCTATGCTTGGGATCATTAGAAAAGGTATTGAGAACAAAACGGCTAATATTATAATGCCGTTGTACAAATCGATGGTGAGGCCACACCTGGAGTATTGCCAGTTCTGGTCACCATAATCAGTTCTGGTCGCCACATCTCAAAAAGGACACAGTGGAAATGGAAAAGGTGGAAAAGAGAGTGACTAAGATGATTGCTGGGCTGGGGCACCTTCCTTATGAGGAAAGGCTACGACGTTTGGGCCTCTTCAGCCTAGAAAAGAGACGCCTGAGGGGGGACATGATTGAGACATACAAAATTATGCATGGGAAGGACAGAGTGGATAGAGAAATGCTCTTTACACTCTCACATAACATCAGAAGCAGGGGACATCCACTAAAATTGAGTGTTGGGATTGTTAGGACAGACAAAAGAAAACTCAGCATGTGGTTGGTCTGTGGAACTCCTTGCCACAAGATGTGGTGATCGCATCTGGCCTAGATGCCTTTAAAAGGGGATTGGACAAGTTTCTGGAGGAAAAATCCATTATGGGTTACAAGCCATGATGTGTCTGTGCAACCTCCTGATTTTAGAAATGGGCTATGTCAGAATGCCAGATGCAAGGGAGGGCACCAGGATGAGGTCTCTTGTTATCTGGTGTGCTCCCTGGGGCATTTGGTGGGCTGCTGTGAGATACAGGAAGCTGGACTAGATGGGTCTATGGCCTGATCCAGTGGGGCTGTTCTTATGTTCTTAACGTAACATAGGCGTCTCTTTTCTAGGCTGAAGAGGCCCAAACGTCGTAGCCTTTCCTCATAAGAAGGTGCCCCAGCCCCGTAATCATCTTAGTCGCTCTCTTTTGCACCTTTTCCATTTCCACTATGTCTTTTTTGAGATGCGGCGACCAGAACTGGACACAATACTCCAGTTGTGGCCTTACCATAGATTTGTATAACGGCATTATAATACTAGCCGTTTTGTTCTCAATACCCTTCCTAATGATCCCAAGCATAGAATTGGCCTTCTTCACTGCCACCGCACATTGGGTCGACACTTTCATCGACCTGTCCACCACCACCCCAAGATCTCTCTCCTGATCTGTCACAGACAGCTCAGAACCCATCAGCCTATATCTAAAGTTTTGATTTTTTGCCCCAATGTGCATGACTTTACACTTACTGACATTGAAGCGCATCTGCCATTTTGCTGCCCATTCTGCCAGTCTGGAGAGATCCTTCTGGAGCTCCTCACAATCACTTCTGGTCTTCACCACTCGGAAAAGTTTGGTGTCGTCTGCAAACTTTGCAACCTCACTGCTCAACCCTGTCTCCAGGTCATTTATGAAGAGGTTGAAAAGCACCGGTCCCAGGACAGATCCTTGGGGCACACCGCTTTTCACCTCTCTCCATTGTGAAAATTGCCCATTGACACCCACTCTCTGCTTCCTGGCCTCCAACCAGTTCTCAATCCACGAGAGGAGCTGTCCTCTAATTCCCTGACTGTGGAGTTTTTTCAGTAGCCTTTGGTGAGGGACCGTGTCAAACGCCTTCTGAAATCCAGATATATAATGTCCATGGGTTCTCCCACATCCACATGCCTGTTGACCTTTTCAAAGAATTCTGTAAGGTTCGTGAGGCAAGACTTACCCTTACAGAAGCCATGCTGATTCTCCCTCAGCAAGGCCTGTTCGTCTATGTGTTTTGAGATCCTATCTTTGATGAGGCATTCCACCATCTTACCCGGTATGGATGTTAGGCTGACCGGCCTATAGTTTCCGTGTCCCCCCTCTTTCCCTTTTTTAAAAATAGGTGTGACATTTGCTATCCTCCAATCTTCTGGCACCGTGGTCGTTTTGAGGGACAACTTGCATACCTTAGTCAAGAGATCTGCAACTTCATTCTTCAATTCCTTAATAACTCTTGGGTGGATGCCATCAGGGCCCAGTGACATTGATCTTTAATTTATCAATGAGGTCTGAAACATATTCTCTTTTGACCTCTATCTGACTTAACTCCTCAGTCAGGAGGGGCCATTCGGGCAGCGGTATCTGCCCGAGGTCTTCTGCCGTGAAGACAGATGCAAAGAACTCATTTAATTTCTCTGCCATCTCTAAGTCTCCTTTTATCTCCCCTTTTCTTCCCTCACCATCCAGAGGGCCAACCGCTTCTCTGGTGGGTTTCCTGCTTCTAACATATTTGAAGAAGCTTTTATTATTCCCCTTAATGTTGCTGGCCATGCGTTCCTTATAGTCTCGCTTGGCCTCCCGTATCACCTTCTTACATTTCTTTTGCCACAGTTTATGTTCCTTTTTATTCTCCTCATTAGGGAAAGACTTCCATTTACAGAAGGAAGCTTCCTTGCCCTTCACAGCCTCTCTAACTTGGCTGGTTAGCCATGCGGGCACCCTCTTGGATTTAGTGGAACCCTTCTTTCTTGCGGTATACACCTCTGCTGGGCCTCTATTACTGTTGTTTTAAGCAGCCTCCATGCACTCTGGAGAGATTGGACTCTTTTTACCCTCCCTTTCAACCTCCTTCTAACCAGCCTCCTCATTTGGGGGAAGTCTGCCCGTCGGAAGTCAAGGGTTCATATGTTCAATGTTGTCTAATAATCACCTGCCACAATCAGCTTTCTGTCAGTTCAACCTGTGTGCATGGTTTTTTCTTTAGAAAAGCCATAGCATGTTTCAATCCCCTCCACCATTCACACAGTGCCTGTTCCCACTAGATTGAACTTCATCCAACATGACTTTGCAATAACGTTCTTTGAAGGTCTTTGCACCTACCTTGAGGAAGGAAGCAGGCTTTGAATTGCTGTGATAAATATGAGGACCATGAATGCACACACCAAATTTGACTTGAACACTTCATCCCTCATTTGGGAATACTGAAACAGAAAAGCAGACTATAAGGGTGGAAAAATAAAGTGGGTCTTGCATGACCAAGCTCTGCAGAAAGAGCAGTACAGTTTTACGAGCCTTCAGGGAAATTATCAAGAAGATCCTGTACATTAATTAGCTTCCTGTGGTGAAACTCCCACTCCCATATATAAAAAAGTTCCTGAAGAAAAAAGCATGTTGTGAAGAAGACTATTAAACAGCCTCATTGGGGAAGGAAACATCAGCTGTTCCATCATATATCTAACTTTTACAAGACTTCCTTTGCCATCTCATCAGCTGTACTACAAATTCCAAAATGGGTGAATTACACCAGTCAAGTCTCAGGAACACCAGGAAGTGCCGTGGAAATGTTGGGATGGTTAGACTGAAAGAACGTAAGAAACAATGGAAGGACACACAGAGTCATCATTCTAGAGGTGGGTGGTGGGTTTTGCTGTCTTGGAAAGCAAGTTTCTAGAAAGCATTAAAAAAGAGCATTTCAAAATCTTAATAAACATTGCCCTAGTCAGATACTCTAAGAACTTCCATATGGCGCATCTCTATGGGTACAGTTGCTTAATGGAAATAATATAAGAGGGATTTAAAGACAAGTCTCTGCCATGCATACACCCAGTGCCTTGAGATGGAAGTGGGGCCTTGCTGAATGCCCCCCCCCATGCTGAATATCCATACATTCAATGGCACATCTGAAAAGGAACACCTACATGTATACACTTGTACAACTGTACGCTCTCCATGTGATTGGGAAACCCATTTGTGTAGTGTTCCCAATTACAGGAAGAACCTGTTGAATGTAGGGAGGCTGGGGGGATGGAACCGGAGGACAAGTTAACATTGGGGATGGGTCAAATAGGCATGGCCCCATTCCCTTTCCATGATTTAAGTGAACACATGGAAGAAACTTCTGAAAAAGACTGAACATTGGATCAAAGGTGCATTTAGGCCAGAATTCTGTTCTCTTCTCTGGATCAGATGTTTCTGGGAAGCTTACAGGCAGGACCTAAAGGCAAGAACCCTTCTCTATTATTTTGTGTCCCCCCCCAGCACCTGATATTTGGAGGCATGTCCACCCTGACCATGTGGGTTCCATTTACCTATCTTGACTCATAACCATGATAGGTCTATCCTCATTTATACACCCAGTCTTTCTTTTTCTTTTTCCTTTCTAAACAGTCACATACTGTGGTAAGATTCTGACACATTTGTTTTGTGTGGTGTGAAAGGCTTCTGATCTATCCGCAGTCTATGCCAAGCAGCTCCACAAGACGACTCCACATTCTAGTTAGCACAGTAGGGAGAAAAAGAATGCCTCTATCTGCACTTGTGAAACTGTTCCTAATTCTACACACCTCCGTCATAGCATGCCTCTGAGCCCCTGATCATTTGGATTGACCTGCTCTGTACATTCTCCATTCATGACCTGACACAAGCATACTGACAGGTGCCACTTCCCAGTGGCAATTAGGTGAGCACAGTGGATAAAACACTATGGATAAAACAAGTTCTGTGCTTACATTCTGAGTGAGGGCAGAGTATCCATCAGCCAAGGTCTGAACTTCCACACAGGAGCTGAATCTGGAACTTTTCATTGTCCCAAGTGGAGATTCAGCTTGCAAGCCACTATGTATCCTGGCCTCTCACCACCAGGACATGTGACATGACATGCCTTCTGTGAAAACTTCCAGGCTAGACCTGATTCTTTGGTTCAGAGTAGCTAAGGGAGCAATCCTAATCAACTCTGCAGCACTGGCATAGCTGTACCAGTGGGGCATGTGCTGCATCCTGCCGCTGGGGGGAAGTCATGGAGGAGTCCTCAAGGTAAGGTCATGTTTGTTCCCTTACCTTGGAGTTGCACTGCCCTTATGTCGGTGCTGGAAAGTGGGTTACACCCTTACCTGGAAGTAAGTCCTAATAAATTTTGGACTCCCTTCCGGGGGCCCCAAAATGGCTGCAACCTATGGATGCCAGGCAGCCATGGGCAGCTCCCAACGCCTCCTTGGGGGAAGGGAACATTTGTCCCTTCTCCAGGGTAAGGGAAGAAGCCCCGCGATGGGGCTATTCGACTCTGTGCCAGCTATTTAGCCAGTGCAGAGTAAAGCAGTCCCGTGTTGGGCCAGAAGGCCTGATGCAGAGTTTTGGATCCAGTGCGGCTAAGCTCTGCCGGTCCCACCACGCTTCTGCCTCTTTCCCTGCCATGCTTTCCCCGCTCTACCCACCCTGGAATGCCTCCCTCCTCGCCCCAACTTACCTCTCTGTCACTCAGCGCTCGCACAGAATTCTGGGCAGCATTGCTCCAGCCTCTGACAGGTGCCGGCCCAGTGCAGGCTTGCGCCGAGCCTGCTCTGGCGCTGGGCCAGCACTAACTGCCACATTTGTGACAGTGCATGTTGGCAATGCACCAGTGCACACTGTTTAGGATTGGTCCCTTACTTCTGAGAAGATATATATAGGATTGTGCTGGAAAAAATACAGTTGATCCCCTGTTCCATTCTGCTTTGCTTGTGTGTTTGGATTCTGCAAAATGCGACCCTTCCCATCTTGCTTCTATGGCAGGAGCCCAATTTTTAGAATGGGATGGCAAAGTTTTGAATAAATCAATACGTATCTTGCTGTTAAATACAGATAATGTTTACACTCCAATAAATCAATACAATAAATGCAAGGTTACTAAATAGAATAATGAAATCACATTTGTGTAATTCATTCCACCAGCAGGGAGTTTGCATAATTTGGTTTTTCTCAATGTTAATGAAGTTTTAATAACTTTGCGCTAAAATTGAGCCAGTGTCTGCCTATTGAATACCAAATCTCAACATTTCCTGAGCAGGGCAAATAATATCTTGGAAACATATAGAAACTTGCACTGCTAAATGAGGCAACCAGGCTTTTCCCCAATGAACAATGACTTTTGAAGTGAAGCCGGCAGTGGTAATGTAGTGGAAGGTGATTGTTATGAAGGGTTCCAATTTTTGATGGATGCTATTACAATTTTTTTTTTAAAGATCTATCCAAAGCTTGGCATGCCCTGGTGTCCATCACGCAGTGGACACGTTCAAACAGTCTTGTTCTTTTTAGCCACATGTTAAACCTGACACAGGGCAGCTGAAGAAAGTGGCACCACCATTGGTAAATTCTCAGTTCCTCCCTCCTAATTATAGGATCACATACTGTGGGACATCATCACACAGATTCCACAGCCCCATTCCACATTACTGTTTTCCACTAGTCAGGAAATTGACATTATGGTGACACTGTCACGCAAAGTAAGTGGTGTTAGGGGGCAGCCATTTAGTGAGCTAATCAAGGGCCCATATTCATCAGAAGCTAGGGTACAGGCTGACCATGCTGGACCAACCTCTGAATTCTCAGTACCAATGACAGTAGCAGCATCAAGTGTTGCCATCAGAGGGCAGATAGGGGGAACATGGGAACTTTGCCCAGTAGAAACATTGCCCCTGGACTTCCAGCAACCTGGAGTCCTAAGTGTTTCAGAGAACTCAAAATTCTGGCAGGCTTAACATGCAGTTCTCTCTAAATCCGTACCAGTGACTGTAAGCCATTGTGCAGGAAGACAAAACACTGGTTGTCAGAATCTACCCTTCTTTATGGGAAATCAAGAACATCTGTTGTGATTTGTTCCTTTAAAAGTAATAACAGATTAGAACATCAATGAGGACATGTTTTGATATGACTAGGCAACAAACAAGTAAATGAATGCATGAATTTGTGAGGACAAGCTGGAGTTGTGCATGTTTTTCACAGTCATGTTTCTGTGCCTTGATCAACACACCAACAAGCAGAAATTTAGCAGAAAACATCCACCACTTATTCACATATCAGGGACAGTTTTACTTGCCACATTTCTGTGTGTCAGGCTGTTGTTGGGCACAGGAGCAGGGCCAGCAAAAAAGTCGCAACCCTAGGACAAGCACACCAAAAAAGAGGAACACTGTCAGGACTTCAAGCTTAATGCAACCAGATCATACAGAAAGCATCAAGTAATGTCTGTTTCTGGCATGCCTATACTACAGAAAGATTGTATTAATACAGTTTATCTGGGAGTGCGGGACCCACACTGTGGATTCTGAACCTGTTCAGGAGCTGGCCAAGCTCCCAGACATGATCGGAGCGTTCTCTAATCATGTCTGGGAGGCTTCATGAGGCCTATGGACCACAGAAAGGCTTCCAGAGGTGTTGGGAAGGCACTTCACGTTTTTAAGAAAACTGGAAATGCCTTTTCAGCACCTCCAGATGCCCAGAGAGGCCCAGAGAGGACTCTCAGAACCTCAAAACACCTCCAGATATGACCGGAGAACACCTCGGGTCACATCTGGAGGACGTTTTGGACCCACAGATTTGCTTATCCACAGGTTTCAATATTCACACAGGGTCCAGGAACAGATCCCCCATGGATACCAAGATCCAATTATATACTAAGAAAGCTGTTCTATTGTAGACCAAGCTAACATTTCCTATTATGCAAGAAACACAGCCTTTATGCCCAAACGACTCCTAGAAGAAGTCTATTGACTCCTCTTTATGTGGGGCAGAACCTGGTCCTTTAGGCTCAATCGTATTCAACTTTCCAGCACCGATGCAGCCATGCCAATGTGGCATGCACTGCATTTTGTGGTTGGGGGACAGTCATGGAGGCCCTCTCAAGGTAAGGGGATGTTTGTTCCCTTACGTTGAGGCTACATTGCAGCCGCATCAACACTGGAAAAGTGGATAGGATTGGGCCCTCAGTCTTGTGAGCAGCCTCCTTCCTGGGGTCACCTGCTACTAGCCCGTGAAGGGAAATTGGAATAGCACCACACCACTTGATCCCCAATTCTGTCAGGAGTAGGATAGAGAATCCTTAGATATGGAGGAAGACCCTTTCCACTCACATCCATCAGAATTATGACATTGATTTCAGATTTAAACACACAAACACACAGAAATATGCACAACAAAAACTAAATTATAACTAAGGCTTATAGACCTGTCTGACAGCGGACTGGACTCCCACCTGGTTGAAGAATGTATTCAAGGGTTGGGGGCATCATCATGATGGCAGTCTTGGCATTCCACCATACATGTATTCATGGACACATGTATCAATGTCATCTGGAACCCTGCCTTAGTAAGGAAAATAATTTCCACACGTAGACATGTTGCAGATGTGTCCATAAACACATGGGAGAGTGAAACCACCCGATGCTCTACATACATTTAGGAGGAGTACCCCAAACACCTACAGTCTTACATAATGGTCCTTTTATACTCTAGTAGTATAGCACAAAGCTGTATAGTTCTACCTCCTGCACCATGACAAACCAATTTCCAGTTTCACTTTCCCATGACCCTCCTGGCAGAGGGTCTGCATGCTCCACCCACTTCCTCGAAGCTCTCATTACTGTTGGTTACTTCAACCTAAGGACAGCACCCTTGATTTCAATTTGGTTTAGCCTTGGCTTAAACCTTATTTCTGTAATAAATCACAGAATTAACAAGGAATAAAGGAAATCACCCTTCTGCTTTTCCATACTGAGATACAAATAGGGAAATACATGTTAATCTGTTTAGGGCAGACAATATCAAGTGAGAGGCATCTAACTGCTGACAGCTCGCAGAAAGAATCAAACAAAAACCAGAAACTATTGTTGAAGATGAGGATTTTGTAAAGAAAATTTAAAGTCTATGAGCACATTTTGATCAATTGATAGGACGGTAGCATAGCATAGCTACGGGGGGCAGTGTGGTAAGAGCCATGCTAGAAGAGTTAGGGCAGGCAAAGGAAAATATTTCTTTACCCAATGTGTAATTAATCTGTGGAACTCCTTGCCACAGGAAGTAGCGATTGCGTCTTGCCTAGATGCCTTTAAGAGGGAATTGGACATATTTCTGGAGGAAAAGTTCATCACGGGTTACAAGTCATGGTAGGTATGTGCAAACTCCTGGTTTTAGAGCCAGGCTGCCTCTGATTGCCAGATGCAGGGGAGAGCACCAGAATGCAGGTTGTGTCTTGTTGTCCTGTGTGCTCCCTGAAACATTTAGTGGGCCTCTGTGAGATACAAGAAGCTGGACTAGATGGGCCTTTGGCCTGATCCAGCAAGGCTCTTCTTATGTTCTTATGGCCCTACATGTTCCCATCACTGCCCAGAATGGCTCAGATAGCAAGTGGGAGGGTCCCCTTACGTGGTGCACTGTGGCATCTGCAATATTTACTGCGCCGCCCCTGTAGCTACGCTACTGGATTAGAAGTCTACATGAAAGGAGCAATGACATGGCCTTGAACAGTAGGAGGGACAGTTATGCATCTTTTGTCACATGGAAAGAAGCATTTTGTGACCCTAGAGAATGAAGCCCCTCACTAAGTACTGTTTCTGTGGACTGTAATATAACATAGCAAGAATAACATAAGGTGAGCCCTGCTGGATCCAGCTATTCTATTTCCTATGGTGGCCCACCATCTGCCCCTGGGAACTCCACAAGCAGGTGATGCAAGCATGCATCTCTCCTGCTGCTGCTCTCCTGCGACTGGTAGTCAGCTTATGGTCTCTGAAGCTGGAGTTGTGCGCATTTTGTCTGGATTGCATCAGAGTTTCTCTCCATCTTGGTGGCCTCTCACGGAGTCAAGCTACCATTGCTCCTAAAGAAGGGAAGACACATATGACCCAATGCCACTGCCCATTGGTCTGGGGTCTCATGCTCCCGAAAGGGAACCTGCTTGGACTGACCCAGGCCCAGGATTCGCTCTACATTCTGACCTACAGAGTGGATTTGGCTTATGAAATTCAGTTCCCCTGAGGCTGCGCTGCCTCAAAACATAAGAGAAGCCCTGTAGATGTAAGGATTTCCTTAAAAGGGAGAATTTCACCAGATGGGTTCTTCCCTTTTATGGTGAACAGCAAAGTTGCACAGGGTTGCAGTACAGAGAGAAGCTATACATGGGAGAGCGTTTCAACTATGCAACTATTAAAGGTACAAGAGCTCTTTCAGGGTGTGGATCAGGTCACCTTTGCTGCCTGGACTCTCTGGCCCTCAGTCTCTAGCTATGGGTGGTGTCAGGTCAGCCACGTCAGGCATCAGCCAAAGGCCCACCTAGCTAGGCCAACCCCTGAACTTTCAGAACTGGGGGAAGTGGTAGAATCCACTGCACTATCAATGGGCAGGAGGAAAGTCCTACATAGGGCCCTGTGCAGGGCTTTGCCCAGGACCCCTCAGCAACAGGTGTTGTCTCTAGCTCCCCACACTGCCCACAGTTCACAGCCCTTTCCTAGGTTCTCTGTGAGTTCCCAGCCCAACCTTCTCTTGGCCCCCTCAAGATTTTCCTCCACTGACTAGTCAGAATTTCTTCATTCAGCCAGCTCGGCTTCTAGTCCCCTCCACTGCAGTAGTGTAGCTAACCTGGGGGGGGGTTGCTCCCCTGCAGCATAGTGATGGTTTTCCACCATCTCTGCTGAGTTGTGTGACAGTGCCTACCTTTCGGCATGTGAAAGCACACCAAAACAGGCCCTCCTGCCTGCCCTGGTTCCTGTATGGCTTCAAATGGAACAGTTTCTGGGGCCAAGGGTCCAAATGCATGGAGGAGAGGGCTGTCTGTAGGTGTGGGGGGTGACATGACGACACAGGGGCATCATCACGTCACCTGGTCTCTGCTTCCCAGCCCTGCTGCTATGCTACTGTTTCACTGCCCAGCCTCTCTTGCCAGCAGCATGCCTTCTCCTGTCCTTCAGCCTTGGAATCTCTTTCCTCCCATACACAACCTTATTGGTTCTCCTTTCTGTCTTCTTCACAGCCTTGACCAACTGTTCCCTCGAGTTCCTTTTGGTCCCCATGCCCTATCGCAGTGGCATCACTAGGTTTTGTGTCACCCTGTTTGGGAGACCAGCACATCATCCCCATGATGGACCTCTTCCCATACAGTGGGGTGGGGCAACATCCCGGGCAACATTGCTTCACCCCCGCTGGATTTTTGGTTATAACTTTTGATAGAATAGAGATATTTCAATGTAGTTTGTTTTGCTGCATTCTGCATGAAATTACTCATTGAATGATATATAACATGATGGTATTATTCAAAAATACCAAGATTTTAAAAATTTTGGCCAGTAGTGGCGTCACCCCCTTGTGCATGTCACCTGGTGCAGCCCACCCCCCCAGTGATGCCACCCCCCTAGTGGTGTCCCTCCCATCAGCGTCAGAGCCATTCAGGACAGGGATGGTATGTTGCTGTGGCTGCCCTGAATGGCTCCAACACTGGGGGGGGGGGAGGCGGCTTACACGGTGTGTTGCGGAACGTGCCGTATTTACCGTGCCACCCCCAGCTCCATGTCTATTGAGCACTCCTGTGAAACCTGGAAGTGCGAGACTTCTGGTTTCATTTACAAGGACAGAGTGAGAATTTTCAATGTCCCAATAAATGACACTGGAAGTCCCACAATTCCAGGTT
The DNA here is from genome assembly GCF_035046505.1 of Tiliqua scincoides. Classification (NCBI taxonomy): domain Eukaryota; kingdom Metazoa; phylum Chordata; class Lepidosauria; order Squamata; family Scincidae; genus Tiliqua; species Tiliqua scincoides. The sequence goes on along the minus strand of NC_089824.1, from coordinate 11,391,714 downwards.
TCGTGGTAGCAGTCAAGGAGCATAGTATTTTTTTTTTAACTGCAGAGGCAGCTGAAAGCGCATTGTGCAATGGTGTAGCTAGAGGGGGTGAAAAGCACTAAGCTTTGCAAGGAGCCTCCTCGAAACATGCAAGTTACCCGTCCGTCCCCCTCCCCTTTGGAGCCATTCTGGGTGGGGGAGCAAAACAGAGCATTTGACTCTTCCCTGGGTCTTCTCTAGCATTAGTCTCCACTTTGCTTCCCTCACCCGGAATGGCTCCGAAGGGGTTGCTTGCACACTGCAGTAAGGCTCCCTACAAAACTTAGTGCTTTGCACCCCTTCTAGCTACGCCACTGGTATCAGGTACTATTCTGGGTCACACGGCCCCTGCCCCCTCCAAACCCTGGACATTGAAACATTCATTTCAAATGAATGATTGCAAGGTATGCTTCCTTTCCTCCTGCCTACCCCTTCTGAGCTCCAGTCTACCCCCTCTGGGGGTGGTTTTTCCTCTTTAAAAAGCCTTGTTAGGCTACAGGCACAGGTGTACTTTGATCAATGTGCAGTTAGGCCTTAGACTATACATGAACATTCCAAGACAGCCATCATGGCAAAATCACTTCATTCGTGATACTACAGATGTTTGCCTATGTCTAGTGCAGCAAAGCAGAGAAGCGTTTAAAGCTCAAGTTTGGGTTCTTCTGTCCCCTCCCCTTCCCCAGGTCATGATGATTCTGTTGCTTATTCAGAAGGAGGTTCCCAGTTCTGCAACTGAATCATCCCTTATGCAACTATACTAAACCTGTGAATCAGTTTCAGATCAGCCTTGGCAGGGTGGAAGGGGGTGGGAAAGGCAAATGGGAAAGGAAAACCCAAAGCACTAATCCTCTTCACTGATTCAGTTCAAGACATTTTGAGTTGGCACAAAGCATCTATCAAGACCCAGCTACCTTATGCTCCAGGCTGGAGTCTTTAAACATCAGGGAGAAAGGCTTGATATGCTCTCTTCGCAATTTATCGCCACTCCGCAAGTCGATGGTGTGCTCTATTCGCTTGTTAATTTCCTCAGGCCCAGACTGGACATGCAAAGCTTGTGCAAGATGGTTTGGAAGCAGATTTATTGAATTTCTTGTTAAGGCAGCCAGAGTCTAGGGGAAAGCACATGCAAACAGAATAAACCTGCTGGTCCCCTTTTGGTTGTTTTTTTTTTTTTAAATGCAATGTTCTCTTTTCTCTTTAGATCATGTTGCATTGCAAACTGTAACAGCATTCCATGCAATTCATCCCCTGAACACCTAAAAGGCTTGAAAGGAAAAGCCTACACCTTGAAACGCACACAAGTAGAACAGGCAACTGCTTTGATGGCATGGTTCTGATGGGCTTTGGGTAGACAATCCCACCTGTTTATTCTTTTCAGTCCACTTCTGTTGATATAGCTCAAGAAATACAACTTGATGGCTAACCCAACGAAACAGCTTCCAAAGGGGTGGGCGGGGGGAGGGTGGTCAGAGTTATATACTGTTTCTTAGTACATTAAAATGAGACCTATGGGATACTTATTCCAAGGCAAAAATGACTCTTCATGTGAGAGGACAGGCACCTGCATTCAGAACACTGTCTATGCTCAGATGCATATCTAGATTTCTTGCACATGCTGGCTTCTGGAAGAAGCAGGTCCTCATGTGCAAATGAATACAAGCGCATGTCAAGCAGCTTAATGAACGGAATGAGAAGCCATCCTGGGTAGAGGAGCTCCACCTGTGCCCTGGAATTCCCATGGAAATAATACTACTTAACATCTGCACAGTGCTTTCTGAGTGTGCAAAGTGCTTCACATATATTGCTTTGATGTTGTCTTTCCAACAACCTTGCAAGGTATTTTTTATTCCCCCATATTGCAGCTAGGACTGAGAGGGAGCAGCTTGCAAAAGGCCACGAATGGGTTCATGGCAGAAATAAGATTTGAACCAGGGGAGCCCCAATTCACAGTTCAGTCTTTTAATCACTACTCCATCCCAGCTGCATCAGAGCAACTCCTCCAAAACACTGAGGATAGGTGTTTTGGAGATGTTTACCTATCGAAAGATAATGACTATAGTTGGCACTGAAATTTTGGAGAAAAAGTGGCATTCAAAAAACTTCAGGGTTCTCTTCAAGAAAAAAAAAAAAACACCTGAAAATTTTTAAGGCAAGCCAAGCAAGTTTCTAAAAGAAAAATGCAGTTTCTCCAAGGACAGGCTTAGCACATCCCTTGAGACAGACAGAAGTACAGTGGAAATGAGTTGCCAAAACACTTGCTGTTTTCTGAAACGCTGGTTTTCAGGGTAGCGAACCAGGGGTCAAAGTACTTCTGCCTTGTTTGGAATGTCTATCTTTCTTGACTCACAACTGGTTTCCATGACTATTATTTTTTTTTAATTCCCCCCCCCCCCCAAACAGGGTAATTCAACTCTGGTTCAGTTTTATTTCCATATAGTTTTGCAAACCTTGAACATGGAAAGGGTATTTATTATATGCTGACCCTCCCCTCCCATGTCAAGGTGGTTCCAGCCATGTGGAAGAAGACATTTATAAGGCAGGAGGACTACAAAAGCTCCTACTGGTAATTTGCTTGAATGAACATTTTTTTAAACAAATCTCCCATACAGATTATCACTGGAAAGCTTATGTTCCCAGAAGGGTTAATGTCAGGGTTTGGGTGGGTTGGGCAATGACCAAGAACCCACACCCTTCAGAGAGACCACCCATCTGAGTTGACCCCTCAACCCTCATTACCAGTGGCACTAACACTGAATGCACCATCAAGAGACAGGCAGGGGTTGCCATGCGAGCCTCAGGGTGGGGCTTTTCCCCAAAACTTCCAGCAATGTGGCCCTGACCCTGGATCCCATCAGTTCCTCCATGTGGCTGCAGTCATGGCAAGACCCTCTGTACTGGAGGTATCCGTGTGAAGGAACCAGGTCTATATATCAATGAAACACATATGCCACCTATACTTAAGAGTGATATTATTTGGGGAAAAATACAACTATTTTTTTTTAAAAACTAGTTTCTTCAAGATACGTGTTTGAGGCTGAATCTCATACATAAGCAGAACCCTGCTAGATCCTACCAAGGGGTCATCACATCCAGCAGTCTGTTTCCAATGCTGGTGAAAGATGTGTCTGAAAAACCCACAAGCCAGGCATGAGACACCTTCCTCTATTGTTTGCCTCCCCAACCCAGCAATTTTGGTAAGCTGTCCAGATCATCAAACTTTCAATTAGCTATCATGGCAAATGCTGCTGATACTGTGAATGTGTGAATTGCCTTCTAAAGCCATTTGAGGATAAAGCAGTAATCACTGCCACATCGTGTGGCACTCATAGTATAAGGTAATGGTGTCTATGTGTTGTGTGAAGACAACACACATTTTCTTTTGTCTTTCCTGAATCTTTACTGTCCATCAAATTTATTATGTAACCCCAAGATCATCATTCCATTCATAACTTCAGATGTATCTATCATGCCCCTCCTCAAAACCACCACCACCACCACAATCTCTTAGCCCAGCGTTTCCACAAACTGTGGGTTGGGACCCACAAGGTGGGTTGTGAGTCAATTTCAGGTTAGCTGCGTAGCACCTATCTCAGCCACCATTGAAAATACAGGGTTCAGAACTGCTGGACAGCATAGGCTCCCAGTGGGAGAAAGGCCCGGTGTTTTGTCCTGAATAGGTGGGAAGTTGGGAAGCTGGAAAGGAAGGAGAGCTGTGTGGTTGGAGATCTGTGTTCTGCTAAGTCTGTGTTTTGCTAGGACTTCTGAGCTGGAATGCTTGACTTCTGAGCTATGCAAAATATCAGCACAAGCACGCTGTGTAATGGGACCTTTGGCTGATCGTGACTTAGCTTTGAAGCCTAAATTGATGATGTCACTTCCGACCATGGCATCACTTCCAGGTAAATGACATCACTTCCGGTGAGTCCCAACAGATTGTCATTCTAAAAAGTGGATCCCGCTGCTAAATGTTTTGAGAACCACTGCCTTAGACTTTTCTTAAAGGGAAGTTGCTCCTGTTGGCAACCTTCAGTCAGAAGTTGCTCCAACCCCTTGAAAATTTTGGTTGGCCTTTTCTACACTTTTTACAGCTGTGGATATAGACTAGCAAAGAGTATTCTTCAATCTGTGGGTCTCTCTTCTACGAGGCATTCTGTACTCAGATTTTAATACTTGAGGACAAAATGCATTGCGTCTCATGGCAGCCATAAAAGGGGCAAATTAATGGTGACTTTTTCTATCAAAGCAATAAGAAATGAGATATTCCTTCCTGTTTGCCTGGTTAAAAGATGATTTATCATTTAAAAAACTCTAATCTTACTGCCCAATCCTATCCCTCACCATTGGTGCTGATGTAGCCGTGCTGATGGACCGTGCACTAAATATTTTTTACTTATCCGTGGTGACTTATCCAGTCATCTATGGGTTGCCTTCATTCAGGGCCCAAACCCAAACCCAGTCCTATCCAATTTTCCAGCCCTGGTGCAGCCACAATGCAGCCCCATGGTAAGGGAACAAATGTTCCCATACCTTAAGGAAGACTCTGTGACTGCTGCCCCACCACAAGATGCAGTGCATGCCCCATTGGCGCAGCTTCACGGGCACTGGAACATTAGATAGGATTGGGCCCTCACTCTCTTCCAGTCATGCGGAGGTCCTTGTTTACCCAGGGCAAACCAAGACAGAGACAGGGGTCTCCATGTGACCTGGAAGAGCTTGGAAGAAGCTGAGGAGACCACCTGCAAATGCAGTGAAAGTGCTGTAAAGTGATCTAGCAAGTTACTGGGAGCTTTCTTCATTCCTAAAACATGTTTGAAGTGGGTTCCTGGTATCTGTGGTTTTGGTTTCTGCAGCGGGAATGGGGGGATTCTGAAATGGAAACCCCATGGATACTGGGGCAAACCTATATATGCACATTTGCAACAGCTCCCTAATTTGTTCATCTCTTAGAATGGTAATCTGGGAGATGACAAGATTCACCTGCTGAAATTCCCTTTTCTATACAATTGTGAAAGGTTCCTTGAAACCTTTCAAGTTTCCTTGAAACCTTGAAATTGAAAGGATCCCTAAAGTTGAAAGTTTGTCCACCCCTGGCCTTGGGGAACTGATGCTACTTCACTCAGTAGTTCTGTCTTAATTCTTGATTACTTGATGTTTAATATTTGTGAATACACAGCTATTACAAAAAGTAAAACGTCTTCAGCAATTTCACTTTCAAAAGCAAACCAAACCTTGCAGTACATCTCTGAGAAGCCCTGTACCCAGAGGCATAGCTACAGGGGATGCAAAGCACTAAGTTTTGCAGGGAGCCTCACTGCAGTGTGCAAATGGTCCCACCTCTTCCCCTTCAGAGTCAGGCATATGCCTCTGTTTTGCTCCCACAGTGCGGTGAGGCTCCCTGCAAAACTTAGTGCTTTGCAGCCCTTCTAGCTATGCCACTGTCTGTACCCTGTAGCACATCTATGATAATTTCTCACTGATTGGGCAAGTAGGGAGGGAATCATTTTGTTTCATATTTTAATGGGTATTTTTATTTGAAGTGTTTGTTTCTGTTTTAGAAGTACAGTTATGATCCACACATCTTCGAGGTGAAGCAGGGCAAAGCTTCAAATAGGCTGGGAAACCAAATCACAGTTCAAAGAATAGCCGCACAAATACACAGGCATACCGCACACAGAATTGACAGCAAGACTAGCAGAGATGCGGACAGTAACAAGACAACCAAAAATCTATCAGAAGTGAGTTGAACTGCACAAGATTCGAGAATGGGTGGACATGTGAGAGCCGGGAAAGCATATCAAAGCTTCAATGCTAAATGTTTGCTCCATCCCCAAAGAGCAGCTTCCTTGCAGAAAATCCAAATGAGCAGCTGCTCTGATTTTAAACATTGCATGTCAGTAATGTTCAAAGTCAGTAGTAAAGGATATAAACGTTGGTTCTATTGATCCCTGTAGCAACAGGCTGTTTTAAACTACCATCACAGCCAGTGAATGATTATTATAGGGAAACTTTTCTTTTTAACTTCAATGCTTGGATAAGTTATAATGCCGTTGTACAAATCGATGGTAAGGCCACACCTGGAGTATTGTGTTCAGTTCTGGTCGCCGCATCTCAAAAAAAAAGACATAGTGGAAATGGAAAAGGTGCAAAAGAGAACGACTAAGATGATTGCTGGGCTGGGGCATCTTCCTTATGAGGAAAGGTTACGGCATTCGGGCCTCTTCAGCCTAGAAAAGAGACGCCTGAGGGGGGACATGATTGAGACATACAAATTATGCAGAGGATGGACAGAGTGGATAGAGAGATGCTCTATACACTCTCAGATAACACCAGAACCGGGGGACATCCACTAAAATTGAGTGTTGGGAGAGTTAGAACAGACAAAAGAAAATATTTCTTTACCCAGCATGTGGTTGGTCTGTGGAACTCCTTGCCACAGGATGTGGTGATGGCGTCTGGCCTGGATGCCTTTAAAAGGGGATTGGACAAGTTTCTGGAGGAAAATCCATTACGGGTTACAAGCCATGATGTGTATGCGCAACCTCCTGATTTTAGAAATGGGCTATGTCAGAATGCCAGATGCAAGGGAGGGCACCAGGATGAGGTCTCTTGTTATCAGGTGTGCTCCCTGGGGCATTTGGTGGGCTGCTGTGAGATACAGGAAGCTGGACTAGATGGGCCTATGGCCTGATCCAGTGGGGCTGTTCTTATGTTCTTATGTAACAGCTCAATTAAAAAAAAATTAGCTGCAAATCCATTTGGAGGTAAGTAGTGAGCAAATTCATGTTTAAGAGATACTTCTGTATGTTCATTGGTAAGTGCGGTGAGAGGTGCCAGTCTAGGTTAGTGTCTCTTAATGTTTGTTCCCCACCGTACCACTTCATATGGTCCACCTATTCAAATTACCACCAGAAGTAAATGGCAATGACAGCATCACCAGTTACTTACAGATTGGGAGGCCAGATGTGAAGCGACAAACACCAATAAGAGGCTCAGGGTGGATGGGGGGGTTGTCAAGTACGGAAAAGCAGTAGACGAACCTTCTACTGCTGTTTGCTGTGTCATGTTCCTGGTCTCGCTGCAGGGCGGCAGGTGTCCAGGGCTCCTGTGAGTACCACCAGACACTACCTCGAGTATTGCTGGTGGTACCCGTACCACTGGTCGAGAAACACTGGTCTAGGTTATTCAAGCAAGCCTGTCGAATTTGTGGTCCTCAGGCCATGTGTGGTATGCACTGTGATGTAGCCACAGATTTGGGAGGTCTTGTTAAAATAAAGTTTCTCCAAGGAGAACTTTAGGCTGACATTTTGGAGGGGATATCTGGACTAGGCTGGGGCTGGGGAATCGGTTGACCTTGTTGCCACAGTTTGGCCTTTTCATCTCTGCCTGTTTCACTTCCCCAGCTGGTGGCCATTTTCTCTCAGAGCTTCCCTCAGAAATATGCGGTGTGATGATGTGGCGTCCTCCCAACAGGCATTCAGAAGAAGAAGAAAAGACCAGACACTGGTCAACAACCCTTTTCAGTCCCTCAGCCCTTTTCAGATAATCAGTCCAGGAACACTGAATGCATGAGGGGAAAGGAAGCAAGATCAGAATCAGAGCTCCAACACACCCCATACAAATATTCATTTGAAAGCAGTAGCGTAGCTATGGGGGGTGGCCTTGGGAGAACACCAAGTATTGCAGGTGCCGCAATGCCCATGGAACCAGCCCCCCCCCCCCACTTGCTGTTGGAACATTCTGGGCAGCAATGACAGCATAGAGTGCGTTGCCATCCCTGCCCAGAATGGCCCAATGGCACATTACGGTGACTGCAATGCTTACCGCAAGACCCCCCTGTAGCTATGCAACAGTTTGAAGGCACATAGAGTTTAACACAGGTATTTTCAATGTTTTTCGTCTCGTGGCACATTGACTCTATGGTCTTTTCTATGGTCTTCAATTCTTGTGATGTCTCTTCTGGGTTCCACAGCTCTGTTTCTAAGGCAACTGTCTAAAGTTATGAATTGTCTATCTCTCTTCCTCCACCCATAGAGGAATGGGGCAGACAACTTATTACTACAGACAGTTGCCCTAGAAATAGAGCTGCAGAACCCAGAAGAGTTTTTCAGCTATTTTCAACCCCTGTGCTCAAAATTCCCTTGTGCTCAAAATTTCACAGAACCAGTGCTGTGAAAGTGGTTCGCAGCACACCAGTTTTGAAAATCGCTGGCTTAACACAACTGGGAAAGGGTTGATGTCTGTGGAGCAACTTCAATGCACTTATAGTTGTCTGGACATATGCGCTGATCGAATGAATGCATGAAGATGGGGAGTAGAAATTGGGCACATGACCTGACTCTGCCTCCCTGTGAGCACTCCGTGTGATAAGTTAGACTGAGTCCTTTTCAGACATTCCATCTCATAGGTTTGTGGTGAGGATACAATCACACTGAGTTCTTCTTGGGAGGAAAGGGGGAATACAAATAAATAAAGTTGAATATAACTGGGATTACAAACAATGAGGATAACAAATGGTATGCATTTCATTTCTTGTTTGTTTTTACAAAAACCACTGCAAGCAGAAAGACAGGAGAAAGGTATCTCTGCAGCACACTGATTCTCTAGTATATCCAAATATAACATTGATATGGAGCATGGTAAAACGCAGAGCAAGCAAAACAAAAACTGCACACGCTCAGAAGGAAACCACACACAAAGCACATCTATTAAACAGATGCTTTCTATAGACAGAAATCTAGGCATCATGCGCAATTTCAGTTCACAAGAAGCTAGAGGTGCTTCTTCAGCAACCACTTGTGAGGGATACTGAGGCCTGATAATATGCAAAGGGCAGCTGGCAAAGTAAAATCTCTACTTGACAAAGCTGTAACATTAAATTACACAGACATTTCGGACAAATCTGACTAAGTATGTGCAGAACAAGAACTGAAATAGGGTGTCATTATGGATCTGTCCCACGGAAAGGGAAGGAAACTCAAGCTGACCTTCTCCCATTGTGACTCATCAATCTTTCAAATGCAGTAGAAAGACTGGTGTCTTCAGGCATTTTAACCTTTTCCCCCTTAATTTCTTAAGGCAGACAGCCTTCTCGAGGGATTTTGTGGCAGCAAAAAATCTGTCAGGTCCTTCCAAGCTTGCAGCATATGGAACACAGACAGCAGCCTGACAAGACCCTTTCATTTTTGAGCTACCCATAGCTAGTTCAGAAGTCTACGTCTACAGAAGCCAGTGCTCACAGTTCCATGCCACTATTTCAGCCTTCTGTCACACTCTAGCGTGACCAAGAAAGGGACCCCAGGGTGGAGCCAGAGAGTTAGGGTTTGACTCTGTTATCAATGGATCCATGATCATGATCAATGATCCATGATCAAGGCGGAGATCACAGGCAGTCACCAGAGGCAGGGAGCAGGCTTATGACATAACCTGGAAGTGCTATTTTCCCCCATACTTTTCATCAAGGGATCCCTGCAATGGAGAAGCTTTCCCTCCATAGAGACCTCACCTGTTAACAATGATGGGAATTAGCTAAGCCACCACTTGGTTCTGGCTGCAGTGGTTAGGAGAGAGGAAGCTCTCCATGAGTTTATCAGGCATGTCCATTGCACACAACCTTTTGGAACCTAACATGACAATCATACTGAGACAAGCCATTATTTGTATCCCAGCTTTCTTCCATTATGGTATGAAGCCTATGTGGGATACCTAGGTGGCTTCCCAGTTTCCACTGACCAGACCCAGTTCTGTCTAGCTGGAGCAAGGAAGCCGAATCATGTGCAGCCTATTAGCAGAATGTCTGTTTACTGTGATCAGCAGCAGTTTTCAAGGTCTCATGCAGAGGTATTTTTCTCAGCTCGTGGTACGTGTAAGACTAACTAGAGAGACCAAGGCACCAATGCACAATTTACAGGGCTAAGGGATGGGAAGCCCTTATGAAATGCACAACTTTCGCGAAATCATGCTTTCCACCATAGTCTTCTAAAAGCAGCAGTGAAGAATCAAACTAGGAGTGACTACAAATAAATAGATTTATTTTTTAAAAAATCAACCCTGCCTTTCCCTTGCCAAGAGGGCTTTCAAAATAATGTGCCCCTTCAGAATTTTCCCCCCCTCTTACATGTCATTTTACATGTTTTGTTTTTGTTAGCATTTTAGGGAGGGGGAAACCATAATGGAGGGTAGAGAGGGGGTTAGGGGACTTTAGGTGGTTCCCCAAACACTATCTTAATGAAAAACCCCTTCCACTGGTTTTCAATGCATACATGTATTCCTGATTAAAATAAGGGATCACAATCAGGACTGTGACTATGGCAAACACAAAATCTCTAAGTGCCACTGTCTTAGCTTGACTCCATTTCAGCCCTCCCCACATCATGCTATTTAAGAAAAACAAACACCCAAAAACAAAGGAACACATTACATGTTCCATGATCAGAGCTTATTCTGAAGGGCCATCACAAAACATAAGATAGTGAAGACCCCTTTGTCCTTCAGCAATTCAAGCACTGATTCAACCTCAGACCCTTCTGCATGCATTGATCACTGAGCTAAGGCCCTGGTTGTCCATTCTTCCAAGTTCCAGTGCTCCTTTGCAGTTCTCCCAATGCTCCCAAATCTCTGTTCCCTTTTAGTTAGGGCAGCCTTGGCACCAGCTGTCCAGGGGGCCTCAGGCACAAGCTACGCAGAGTCCCCTCAAATATGCATGCGTGGACCAGCCCCTCCCACAAGAGATCTCCCTGTCTACTGCGACTACTGCTTCCATTGCCTGGTAAGTGTCCCAATATCTTATTGCGCAATGCGAGCAAGCAGCAGCTACAGAGGTTCCTTCCTCCTTCTGCCAGGTTCTATTTTAAAATTCTTGGGTATTTTGCTCTGACATTGCATTGGGGGTTGGGGCATCCAGTTACAATGGAATCTGGTAAAAGGAGGAGGGTCCTCAGGGAAACCTAAGCCCTCACTCAATCCATGTCTGTAGCACTGACCCTGAATTAGGGGAGGACGGAATGCAGCACAAACCAGCTGAAGAGAAACTTAAACCACTCAGTTCTTTTATGATGATGTCACTTTCAGGTGATGTCATCATTTTTAAAGGATATCAACCTTGGCAAGTGCTTTAGAAAGCCTGATCACAAGGCATGTCACCAGTGCTACCCTGAAAGGGCCTTTCTCATTTCTCATGTCCCTTTCGCTGTCTAAATTTCAATTGTAAGATCCTTGGGGCAGGGAATCCTGTTTATCCTCTGTTTAGATCATTCTGTACAGCGCCTTGCTGAAGACCTAACTGAAGGCCTAACAATAGTAATAACAAATTAATTGAATAAATAGGTGTGCTACTACATCAGGGCAGAATGCATAGATGATCTACTGATGCTGCAGTCCTCCAATTAGCAAACAAAATTGTAATGCCATATTATGATGACGAATGCTAATAAACCGCTTTTCATTATAATAGTTCACAAAGTGGCTTGCATAGTAGAATAAAACAATAGCTGGTTCCTGTCCCCAAAGAACTCACAGTCTAAGAGAGGATGAGGAAGGACAGTTGCTCATCTGCTAAATATAAGAGGGGCACCACTTTAAAAGGTGTCTCTTTGCCCAGTTAGTAGGGGAACTGCACCTTTCCACGCTTCTGGGTTTGTAAGGGTACTGATCCACAAGCACATCAGGTTCTTATGCAAATTAAGGCAGTATGTCTGCCTTGACTCTTCCATTTCAGACTGCAGAGTGGGAACTCACATGATTGAATGCTCCTTCAATCAAAATAAAATCCCTGCACATAAAAAAGTGAATATCAGGATCAGGGTTCTAGAAGAACCTGACATGCTACTTTTCTAAAAGTTCTTGGGGGAGCATTCAGTCATGTGGCCCCAACTACAGCTTGATGTGGTATCATAGTGGAAGGCTTGCCACCTAATCCGCTGTATGTGAGAACTAAGGATAGCTCCAGCTCACTGTACTGAAAATAAGCAAAATGTTGGCTTCCTTATGCATGCTTGCAGCCATTCAAGCAACTTTTAAGTCCTACTGGTTTCATCTTTATATATATTTATATATAATGAACTTGTCTGAGGTTCTGATGCAATTAACGCTCAGCGGCGTGTGACACTTAATTTTAGCAGGGAGCCAGAAGGGGACCTTGGCACTCTCTGGATTCTGATACATAGGTTAATTCTGACCTGCGGTGGTTTGTTTAATCATCTGCAGTTCATCTTAGCGAAAAGGTTAAAGAGAAGTGTGTTTTCCCTGAGGCTTCCTTTATGGAGAGGCAGGAAAGCAGGCTTACGTAGTGGCGACACGAAGGAGAAAAGTCAGGACTTACGTGCTGCTTTCCCACAATGTTATCAAAGGGAAGCTCAGGGCTCCAGGATCCCTCTGTGAACGTAGCCCCGCTGTTTCTCCGGTCCGCAGCAGTGACCGATTCTTTGACAATGTCTTCTGGCAGAGTCAACAGACTTTCCTCAGGTTGTTTGATCAAGTAGGTTTCAATGTTGTGCTTCCTCAAGAATTCGTTGCGTTCCTTCCCGTGCCCTTCTTCGACTTTATAATCCCCATTGAGGCAATCCAGGGTAGCCTTGGATATGTGGATTCTCCTGCAGAGGTACAAAGCAGAAACGTCTTTGTTTTGTTTATGGAAAACTATTCTGAATTGTTGCCTTACCTAGAAGCAGCTAACAATTAAAAAACAACAACAACAAAAAAAACTTTAAAATAGTTTTTTAAAAAATACAATAAATCAGCAAGAAGTAAAGAAAAAAAGCAACAGGAACAGCAGAGTAATCTCATCACCAACCTCTAAGAAACTCACAGTCAGGAAATGAAGGCAATAGCCCTTTCCTTTGGTGGTTTCCCAATAACTGGTATTCAGTGGCAGACTCTAGGTTTATAGATTAGCTATCTCAGGGCCCAAACCTATCTAATTTTCCAGTGTTGGTGCAGTTGAGCCCGTGGGGTGTGCGCTGTGTCATGTGGTGGAGAAGCAGTCACGGGGACCTTCTTTAGGTATGGGAACATGTATGGGAACAAGGTATGGGCTGCACTGTGGCTGCACCAGAGCTGGAAAGTTGGATAGGATTGGGCCCCCAGTTAGTAGCTGTTGATGGACATCTTCATCTCCTCCTCTTTCCTGAAATCCACCTTTGAATTCTCCCTTTGAATTTGTTGAATCTTCCTTTTAAAGCCCAAGTCAGAAGCCATCACAACATCTTACAGCAGCACATCCCATAAATTTAATTATGTGTTGTGTGAAAGAGCTCTATCTTTTCTTCTGACCTGAACCTACTGTCAATCACTTCCACGCTGGATGATCCAAAGGCTACTGAAAAAACTCCACAGTCAGGGAATTAGAGGGTAGTCCTCTCCTGGATTGAGGCCTGGTTGAAGACCAGGAAACAGAGAGTGGGTGTCAATGGGCAATTTTCACAATAGGTGAAAAGCGGTGTGCCCCAAGGATCTGTCGTGGGACCGGTGCTTTTCAAACCTCTTCATAAATGACCTGGAGACAGGGGTGAGCAGTGAGGTGGCTAAGTTTGCAGACCACACCAAACTTTTCCAAGTGGTGAAGACCAGAAGTGATTGTGAGGAGCTCCAGAAGGATCTCTCCAAACTGGCAGAATGGGTAGCAAAATGGGAGATGCATTTCAATGTCAGTAAGTGTAAGGTCATGCACATTGGGGCAAAAAATCAAAACTTCACATATAGGCTGATGGGTTCTGAGCTGTCTGTGACAGATCAGAAGAGAGATCTTGGGGTGGTGGTGGACAGGTCGATGAAAGTGTCGACCCAATGTGCGGCGGCAGTGAAGAAGGCCAATTCTATGCTTGGGATCATTAGAAGGGAAGGGGGTGGGGTGGGGGAGAAGAGGAGAGAGAAGTGCCAATTGCCTGCTTGTGTATTTGAGAAAAAAGAGTGCAACCAAAAGCCCAATCCTATGCATGCCTGCTCAGAAGAAAGCCCCATTATAGTCAATGGGCTTACTTCCAGGTGAGTGTGGATGGGAAAACACCCCCAGAGCCCAATCCTATGCATGCCTGCTAGAAGAAAGCCCCATTATAGTCAATGGGAGTTACTTCCAGGAAGGTGTGGATGGGATAGCACCCCTCAGAGCCCAATCCTATGCATGCTTGCTCAGAAGTAAGCCACATTATAGTCAATGGGGCTTACTCCCAGGAAAGTGTAGATAGGATTGTGGCCCAGCGCCCTTCCTCTAAAAGTGCAGGGAGGGTCGCTTTGGGGAGTTGCAGGCAAACTGGCAAGGAAAAGGGACTTTCAGGGACCCTGAAACCTGAGGTTGGGGGCCTCAGCAGACTGCTTCTGGCTCCCTCTTCTCACTCACTCTGCAGCTCCCACCTCCTGGCTCCTCCAGGCTACTCTTGTTGGCCAATCAGCATGCAGGCAGGCAACAAACTCCATTGTGCCCAACCCTATGCATGTCTACTCAGAAGTAAGCCCCATAGTAGCCAATGGGGCTTACTTCCAGGAAAGTGAGGATCAGGTTGCAGCCTGAGTCGGGCTCAGTAGCAGGAGCAAGCTCCAAGCGGACTCTTCAGCTGCTGCGTGGGATGCAAAGCAGCCATGACCAGCTCCTTCCCTGGCTGCTCCCTTGCTTGTGCTGCCTGCCGTGGGAGGCTCAAAGCAGCCGTTTCTCCTGCACACGGGCACACAGCTGCTGCCTGCCTCCTCTGATCCTGCGGCGCACCTGTGGCAGCCTCGCAGCACACCAGTGTGCCGCGTCACAGAGATTGAAAACTGCTGGTCTAGATCCTAATTGCAGTTGAGTACACCAGATGTGCTTGTGAGTTTCTCAGTCAGATTCTTCTCTAGTGAAGATAACCACCACTGTCAGCTTCGCTAACTTAGGATCAATTGTGACACGGCCGAGCAGCATGGCAGTATGAGGATCCCTCTGCTTCCATAATCGTTTTGTCCAACATGAAACACCTTTCCTTTAGGTGATCCAAATCACATGTTTGGTAGGACTGGATTGAAAGTTCCAACTGGAAAACATTCAGCTAAATGTTGGGGTGTTGGGAAGACAAAAGTAAGGAGAAAATTCATTTGCTTTTTTCTGTCTGAGGCCATTTTCTGTTTCAGGTTGATGACAACACAGTTCCTCTTGAGTGTACTGCACTCCCCCCCATCAGCCATTGACTGGTGGCCACCATTTTGTTTTTCCACCTCTGAAGTGATGCTATGTTGTTATGGAATACTCACAAAGCAGTGGCAGACCTCACATAGACTCAATGGGGCAAATACCCCAGACGTAGGGCCTTGAGGAGCTTTAGGACTTCCGCGAAAGCCTCTCCGAGGTTTCCCGGAGGCACAGTTTAAAGCACTGGGGAACCTTCAGGAGGTTTTCCTGATGTGTCCTGGAATTGCGTGAGGTTCCATGAGCTCCAAGTAAGTGTGTGTGTGGGGGGGATTTGCGCACAGGGGGCAGTGGCATCCTGCAAGGTACGCCATCTCAGACCTTTGCCCCATGGTGCAGGGCTAGGAAGATCTGCCGCTGTCACAAAGTCATTCTAGGAAAAAAAAATGGTGCACATTCCCCCCTTCCCCCCTTCAGAAGAGCACAATGCAACTTTTAGTTTTATCTTCAAAATTTTACTCCTCAAATTTGCCCCACCTCAGAAATTTTACCACCATCCCCCAAAGCCCCCAATTTCACAGCTTTTCACAGCCCCCAATTTCACAAGGGGTGGTGTTTCAAGGCAGCTCTAAGTCTGCGGTTTTTGACATGTGCAGGATTCTCTTGTGAAGCCACTGCCTTTGAATTATTGAAACATGGTGACCAATATTTAAAACTTGAAAATGCTGGATATACATGAAATGAACACTCTACATGACCTCATGGCCTAAACCATCTTCATAAATTTTTCCAGGTGATGGTGTACCAAGACTGGTTGATTGGAAAATGTGCAGAAATACCTGCTATTATACCTATTCACTTGGAAGAAATAGAGAATGTGCTTCACAGATCAGCAATTTATGAGTGGCACAGATTGAGAGCTGTGTACAAAGTTTAGGTAATATGCATAAACTCCAAGTGATACTTAGTCATGAGGATTTCGCACACAATCTTATGAAGTTGTATAGTGATCATCCAGTGGACATTCCCCATTCATTCTCCATATAGAAGTGGTACAGATTGGTCCTGTTTCCGGATTCTGTTCCCGGAACCCCCATGGACACCAAAAACAGTGGATAAAGAAATTTGCAATCTGACATATTTTCTGAGGTGTGGGAAGGCCACTTGTTGCCTCCCTGCAACTCAGAAGACCTCTTGGACGTGACTTCTAGTTGAATCCAGGAAGTTCTCAGTGGGGCCTCCAACTGCAGGTTTGGAACCCATGGTTGGTCAAATTCGCAGGTTCAGAATTTGCGGATAAAGAGGACCCACTATATATGCAAAGTGTGCTTGGAGTTTACCATCAATAACCAGGTGTTGAAAACCTACTCACTGAAAAGTGTAGGACAGAGGAGCCAAGTTCTTTTAATTCTGCCTTCCTACACAATTTTCTGCACCTAGTTTAATTTGGCCTTATCATTCAAAAGAAGTGGAACCTGGGCCCACTTAAATTAATGGAAGCTTTGCCTTGACTCTGGAGACCTCCTGAAGTTTGCATGTTAATGAAAATTAAACTGCAACTTTAATTGGTTCCAGTCATTTGATTAAATAGAGGCAAAGAGAATGCGGCATTGACTGCCATTAAAATGTAAATGTGGAGCCCAATCCATGACCTAGGAAAGTTCAGTACTGGCAGGTTTGGTCTCATAAATGAAAAGGAGAGCTAGAGGGAGAGACATGGAATGGATGGAAACAAAACCTGTTGCAATATTTTCTCTGATGAATCACAGGGTGAAACTGCAGTTGAGACTCAATCTTAGGAGAACAAATCAATCCGATTCAGAGCAAACTACTGTAGACAGGGCTGGCTTGAGGAGCTGGGAGGCCCAATGCAAAACATTTTTGCAGAGGAATCACCCCTGCATGGCCCCCCTACTCACCAGGATGAGCGGCAGTGGTGAGGCACCTGGAGTGGCGTCCCCACCAACGGCTTCTGGACCCCCGATTTCAAGCCAAAGACTCAGGGGCAGGCTGGAGGGACATCGAGTGGCAATGTTCACTTGCCACTCCTTGTGACACCTTGGCATGGCATCTTCCATATCGGAGCATCATCTACAGAGTGAGGTCCTGGCTGCAGCTGTGGCCGTTCCACTTGCCCCCCCTCCCTACCCAGTGCAGGACCTCTCCAGATGCAGGACCCAATTTGGCCCTGACTGTAGACACACAGGCTCACACTTACCCAGGGATTCCACCCGACTCAAGTTTGTTTGCAATGTCTACATCCCAGGACCAGACATCAAACTGCCACTTCCGAAGCCCCAGCACACCACACAGTACCGACCCAGAGTGTATCCCAATCCGCATATCGACGTCGTGCTTTGTCCTTGATCTGACGTACCTGGAAAAGAGACTCAACCACTTAAAATTCACTGAAGGCATATATCGAACAACGCAATCCTAAACGTGTTTACTCTGAAATAAGTCTCTTGTTCAGTGGGGCTCACTCCTTAGTGAGTGGAATAAGTACTGGTCTTCAAAGGCTTCCGTGGAGTTGCATTTCTAGCTGCCTGCCACAGATAAGAGCCACTCTCAGGCAGTGGCGTAGCTAGAGGGGGTGCAAAGCACTAGGTTTTGCAGGGAACCTCATTACAGCATGCAAGGGGCCCCTCCCCCTTCCCTTTGGAGCCATTCCAGGCAGTGGGAGCAAAACAGAGGTGTTTGCAGACCATCATCTGGTCACAGCACTAAGTGTACCGCTCCACGCATGGAGGGGCCCCATGCATTCTGTGCTGAGGCTCCCTGCAAAACTTAGTGCTTTGCACCCCCTCAAGATATGCCACTGCTCTCAGGTAACCCATTATGGATGTTTCATAACGCTTGTTGCTTTTTATCTTGCAAGCCACAAATGACAAACGTGGGTACATAAGGAGTAGTAACACATCCATGCACCACATTTTCTGTGTTACTACCCTTCACATAGTAACCTATTTGCAAGGCTAAAAGAAAGACACAAATGAATAAACAGAAAGAAAAGAGTGAATAGAGTGGATGACTTAGCTGCAGTATTAGAAAGAATGAGAAACTATTTTTTATGATGTATGTATGAATGGAAGGAAGGAGACTTTAAATTGTAAGGCTATTTTTGCTTTTCTTTTCCTACCATGGAGTATTTGCTAGGCTCGTACGTTTAACAGACAACATTTTGGATGGAAAAAATATAGCAGATCTGAAGGGTAGATCATTGCAAATGCTCTTAATTGCATTGCATGGTCTGGTGGCATGAATATTGCTGCTATTAAGGTGGCCCATAAAGAAAAGGAAGAAGCAGAGATAGCTGACTGGAAGGCGCTACAAGGTCCATTGACTTTCCCCCCATAAATTCATAGTGTGGGTATTTATTACACTATTACCAATTACAGAACTGGTTTTTCCCCTGGGGGCTGGGGCTAAGAATAGGGCCTCAGTTTGGCTATACTTGTCGTAAGAGGCAACTAAACAGGCACCGGGTAGATGGGACTTGTTAGCCTGGGAAGGCAGCTCATCTGAGAGAAGGAAAAGTCTGATCCCAAACCTCCACTGCCTTGTGGCTACATCCAGGTATGGAAAAGGCTTCAGGAATCAACCTCGAGGCAAAATCCGGAGCCGGAGTCCCTGAGGCAGTTCATGGCTGAACACAGTCATGTTCTGGCAACTCCTGCGACGCCGCTGGAACCAACCGTATTGGCCTCTGCCTTTCCATTGGACCATTTCAGCGACGTGGAGAGGGGGGATTTGCTGCATGGGTAACAGTCATATCTACCTTACCCAGGCTACCTTACCCAGGCTTTGCGCACTGGAGAGGACACTGTTCTGGAACCACTATTCAGAGCGCGATACCATAGTCTTCCGAGACTGAAGGATGCAAACTAACAATTGGTTTGATTAAGAAATTTTCTCATCTCACCCCCTATTTCAAGCCATTAATGGCTCTGGGGACAAAATGAAAATACAAAAACACTTTTCTGGAACAAAAACCGTGGTGGTAGAATTTTAAGGATGGACCCCAGAATATTATTTTGCATGTCATAGCTCAGCCCCTGAATGTGCAAGGCAGTAGTAAAGAGATAGTTGCTCTCAGCATATGGGAAATGCCCTTCTCCAACCACATTGTTAGGACAGCCAGTCAATGTTTATTCCAGTTTTCTTTTGTCTGGGACGAAAAATCAACTACTGTCAAAAGTAGTGCCTTTTCAGTGTTGGCCCTCAGTCATGACAGTCTCACTACTTTCAGTGGCAGAAGTCTATGTTTAAGGAGAAAAGCACAGAAGAAGCAGTACTATTCGACCCTCCTCTAGAAGAGAAGAAGTGAAATGTTCTACATACCATTGAGCTTCTGAGTTTGGTGTAGTGGTTGGTATATTAACTGTGGACCAGGAAGACTTGCATTTGAACCCCTCCTCAGTTCATAAATCTTACTGGGTGGGTTTAGGCCTCTAAACCTATCCTAACTCTCAGATTGTTGCGAGGGTAGAAGGAACATAAGAACATAAGAACAGGCCCACTGGATCAGGCCATAGGCCCATCTAGTCCAGCTTCCTGTATCTCACAGCGGCCCACCAAATGCCCCAGGGAGCACACCAGCTAACAAGAGACCTGCAAGGCCTCCTGGGAATTGTAGTTTAAGAACATAAGAACAGCCCCACTGGATCAGGCCATAGGCCCATCTAGTCCAGCTTCCTATATCTCACAGCGGCCCACCAAATGCCCCAAGGAGCACACCAGATAACAAGAGACCTGCAAGGCTTCCTGGGAATTGTAGTTAAGAACATAAGAAGAGCCCTGCTGGATCCGGCCATAGGCCCATCTAGTCCAGCTTCCTGTATCTCACAGCGGCCCACCAAATGCCCCAGGGAGCACACCAGATAACAAGAGACCTCATCCTGGTGCCCTCCCTTGCATCTGGCATTCTGACATAGCCCATTTCTAAAATCAGGAGGTTGCGCATACACATCATGGCTTGTACCCTGTAATGGATTTTTCCTCCAGAAACTTGTCCAATCCCCTTTTAAAGGCGTCTAGGCTAGACACCAGGACCACATTGTGAAGGGTAAGAGACACGTATATTGCCCTGAGCTCCTTGGAGGCAGGGCAGTATAGTATATAAATGTGAAAAATAAATGCATCCAGTTATTTTAGAGGAAACTGGGGGAGGGTGAAACCTTGGCAATGTATTAAGGTGACAGAAAATGCAGAAAGGAAGGCTATCCACTAGATAGTGGATATCCACTATCCATGGATAGATGGATCATCTATCCATCCATGCCAGTCCTCAACGTTGTGTTATGAAATCAGTCAAGATGCTCCCCCCCCCTTATTTTCCTTCAGGAAGGTCACCCAGTAACTGACCAGGGACAGTGCTGGCCATGCAAAAATCTGCATCCATGGCAATGAGGATGCTAAATCTGGGGCCTCTTGGGGTGGGAGGAGGGAAATGCATCTGTGTGGGAACTAAGGAGGGCACTAAGAGCTCTTCAAAGGTCTGTGATGGGCATAGGCAGATCACATTAGATTCCAGAGAACCTCTTGAAGGAGGATGTCTGGATAACCCAGGGATGCCAGCCACCAGAGAGGAGAAGGCTAACTCCCTCCCCTCTCTGAACAAGGAAGATAAACTCTAGGGTCATTCACTACATGCTTTGGGGAGCGCTGCTGTGCCCTACTGCAGAGCCAGAGCAGAGCAGCAGTCTGATTCGCTAGGACCCCCAAAAACACAAGAAGGAGACATGCAGCAGTGTGTCGCTCTACCCTCAATGGGACAATGTAAAGGGAACAAGTTTGACTAGCCTAGCAGGGGAAAGGAGCAGATTTAGCCTTCCTCCCCAACAGTATCCCCAATTGCCAAAACTAGCATGAATGCCCTGCTCTCTCTCACACACATATGTGGATCTTTGTGGTATTCAAGGCTTCCCTACAACCCCAACCCCCCCCCCCCACCACCACAATGACTGGCATTTTGCTAGTGTATATGTAAATGCCAGTTCTTAAGACGCTGTCACACTCTAGTGTGACCAAGAAATGGAATCCAAGATGGCACTATGCAGAAAAGGACTGGCTTGGTTCTCAATCTCTCCCATTTCATGCTGTTGAAGGAACTAAAGTGGTGTAATTGGAGACATAATTAGAGAGCAACATATATTCCTTTTCCTCAAGCATTTGGAGGGGCAGGTTTTGCTTGCATTCCAATGTTGTGCCTGAGGCATAGAGGGAGGACTCCTTGTACTGTCTTCCAGATCGTGAATGGCTGCCTACAGAGAAAATAAATGCTCTGCCTTTTCCTTTCCATGCGCATTCAGCCTGTCAAAATGATGGGCGTATCACTAGCAAATAATAATTACAAAGAGAATGCCTTGGAGCTGTCACAGGTCTCCCACACACCTCTGCAGTGAGTAATCTCTGTGAACTCCAAGTATCAGGTTGAGATAATGTCTTCCAGGACAGTAGTTGTGATGTTGTGGCAACCATCTTATTCTAGAAAACAAGGGCTGTCTGCCTACAATAACATCACAAACCTGGGAGGCAACAAAGCAGCAAGAGAGAATTTGAGGATTGTATGGCTGAGCAATAAGGCGTCAAAAACCACAGAGGGGAACGCAGCATGAGGGCGGCAGTAAAATAAAAGGAGAGAGAAAATGAATAACCTGATGGTTTTGATCATGCTGAGTCCCATTTCAACGCAACAATGAGCATGGTCTTGGCGAGGTTCCGGGAGCCCAGAGACACAGTAGTAGCAGTCCCCTAGGATCTTTATTCGAAGGCAGTGATGTTCCTGTATCCAAAAGAGAGAACGAGTTGCAGCAGCAAGATTATGTTCCCAGAGTGCTGCGTATATGATGAGATAAGCACTGGATGAAGAAGTTGGAATGCTCTTCAGCATACTTTTGTGTGCAGGACAAACTAGCTATCGCCTGATTTTGTTCCAAGTACAAAAATGTAAGCATTTGTGCATCTAGAAGAAAAAGAGGCTGAATAATTTCTGGAAAAAACATGCAAAATGTAAAATGGGAGAATATCAGGAAAAGTATCAAAGTCTGAGCAGAGCACTGATGGCCTTTGTCATGTTACTTCAATCAGAAGTCTGTTTGAGACATTGCCATTTCTTAGAGACTTAGGCGCAATCCTAACCCCTTATGTCAGTGCTTTCCAGCACTGGCATAGCAGTGCCAATGGAACATGTGCTGCATCCTGCAGTTGGGTGTCACTCACGGAGGCCTCTTCAAAGTAAGTGAATGTTTGTTCCCTTACCTCAGAGCTGCACTGCCCTTATGTCAGAACTGAAAAACACTGACATAAGGGGTTAGGATTGTGCCCTAAATGAGAGAGGGGAGTTGCTTTCTCTAAACAGGAAATCAGGCAGAGCTGAACCCATTTCTGGTGCTCAAGGGCCTACAGGCCTGGAGGCCTGGATCGAACAAGCCAGTGACCATAAAACCAGTTACCACAACCTCAAATGGGTTCGAAAACAAAGGCAGAACCCAGCAGGGTTCTCTTTCTCTCAGTCCTCTTCCCAACAGAGAACGTTTTGATTGAATCACCACCACCATCACACCTCCCCCAAGAATCCCATACAATTCTGTTGGACAAAACCTATTAAAACCCTGGCTTTAGAGTCTCTTGTTGTTCGCTCTGTTCATTCTCCTTGTGCCCATTGCATCCTGCCTTGCTGTTGATCTGTGGATAATAATCCACTGGTGTTGCATCAAGTCACCCCCCCATCCTAATCTCCACCCAAGAACCACCATGCTAGCACCCAGTATAGTAACACCCTAAACTTTCCATCCTTTCCTTTCCATTCCTTTCTACCTTTCCAAGCACTACCAAAGCTGTGCAGCCATATTGGACTGGTCAGCTAATCGTGTGGGATGCTTTTCTCTCTCTCTCTTTCTGTCCAAACTGCTTCCTTCCACCACAGGAAAGGAAGTTCTGCTCCCTTGGCTGGCTTCCTTCATAGCTTGCCTCATTCCATGCTACGGGTTCTCTTCCTAGCCCTCATTCTGTCTCTGAGGTTCTTCACTTGATTGGGCCTTTGTTGCCACAACCCCAGCAACTCAACATTCTCAAGCTTCATGGAAACAGGATGGTAACTCTCCCCTCATTTGAGAACTCTCTCTTCATTTCCTTCTCAATAGTTAAGGGTGCAATCCTAACTGTGCTTTGGGCTGGCATAAGTCCCTTGCATTGACCCAGAAGGGTCGCAAACATGCCGTAAAGCATGTTTGCGCCTCTTCAGGAGTTGGCTCAGGGACACGCACCAGCCCGTGGAGGATGAATCTAGCCTCTGCGCCAACTTGCGTCAGCCAAGCTTGGCCAATGCAAGGGTCTGGGGTGGGTGGGGAGGAGGCAGGGAGGTCGCGGGAGGGAGGCATTCTGAGATGGAGGAAGGGTGGATAGGAGCCTGGGCTCTGCTCTGTTCTCCTCTCCTTAAAACTATGCCACCTATGGAGGTGGTGCAAGTCCAAGGAGACCCATTGGAGCTATGGTGGCTCACCCAGGTATAAGGGGAAGAGTTCCCCTTGCATCCGACTGAGCCAATTCTGGCTCCAATCTGGCACTAGATACAGCGCAGGCCTCCTGTCCTGCCTGTTCCTGCGCAAGAAAGGATTGCACATCTTTCAAGTACACCCAGGGGGTCCATTCTGAATAGGAGCAGAACAATTCATTCTGCCCTGTAATTCAGGGCAATCCACTCTGAATGGGTCATGGCTGAGCTTTTCACTTGCGTAGGTGCTGCATTTCTGGTCGACAGCTGCAACTTGGAAGAGGAACCTGACAATGGCAGGCAGACCCCTTATCAATCAAAAACAAGCTTGGTTGACACCATCTCCATTGCTAGTTACTGTTCCTGGGAGGAGTTTTGTAAGGGCTACTCTCATGTCTTGAAAGACAGGCCCTCCATGCAAAGCTGGTCCAAGGCCTCCTGACACCATTCCAAGTGCTGCCCCCCTTACCTGATTATGTGCCGGCTTCTGGTCCTCCCGCTCTCCAATGCTTCAGCTCAGCATCCCCTCCCTCCAAATTCCCTCTTCATTTTTCGATCGAGTGATTGGAAGGAGAAGGAAGAGCAGTGCAAGCAAGTGCAAGCAGAGATGAGCCCCTCCCCCCATCTGCTGCCGGAAGGACTGCTCCCACTAGCCTCATGAATGGGCCAGCCCTGCCTCCATGCATGTGCAAAGTGTGTGTGTGGGGGTATTTAATAGTCCGAGAGGATGTACTGAGAAGGAAGAACCCCCGGTTGAAGATTCTTCTCCAAAGAGGGGCTGGCTGAGGACGCCATAGGGAAGGAGAAAGGTGGTGGGGATGCTGATTAACTCCCTTTGCCTCCTTCCAGGATGCAGAGGAGGGAGAACCACAAAAAACGTGTCTTAGGACTCTTTGCTTCAAACTTCCCTATAGAATCATCTGCCCACTATATGAACTTGGGTGGCATTTACTGAAAGAATAAATCTCAGTTCTACGGTTCTCCTTGATAACAGACAGCATGCCTCTTCTTCAACTCTTGCATTTTTTTTTTCCTACCTGCAATATGAATTCTCTTCCAATTGCTTATCTCATGACAGCCATTTTCAGGAATATTCCGGGGGGGGGGGGAAACCTGGAGGAAGCCACAACGGCTTGGATCTTGATGGCTCATTAAATACTGCATGTCAAACCATCTGCTTAAGAGGATTGCCAAAAAGAAGAGCAATGCAGGAAACTGCCAAGAGATAAAACATTCCTAGCTAACATATCGCAAAAAAGGGCTGCAAAGGATTTGTTGTGTATGACTGTTGATATCTTCTTGGCAAGATGCAGATTTTTTAAAAAATAATCTTTCCTTAGATATATTCTCAGAAATATTCTAATTGGGCTTCTAAGCCCAATTCTGCAATCAGACGGCCTAGAGCTAGATTCAAGATCACCCTTTGCTGGCGAAACACAAGTGCTGTGCTTCTGCTCTTTGATAGGAACAATGCCTGCCTGCCCCACCAGTGGCATCACTAGGGTTTGCATCACCTGGTGCGGGAGGCCAGTGCGTCACCCCCATGATGGACCTCCTCTCTTGCAGTGGGCGGGGCAACACCCGGGCAGTGGGCAAGGTGATGCACTATCGCCCCGCCTCCGCTGGTTTTTTTGGCTATAACTTTTGATAGAATAGAGATATTTTGATGTGGTTTGTTTTACTGCATTCTGCATGAAATTATGCATTGAATGACTATATAACATGATGGTATTATTCCCAGTCTGTTCAGTGATGGTGCTTCTTCCTAGCAAGAGAAAGGGCAGCAGCATCCTGAGCACATCTACTCAAATGTAAGCCCCACGGAGTTCACTGAGCCTTACTCCCAGGTAAGTAAGCGTGTCTAGGATGGTAGCCTCAGATATAAGGGCTGCCACCCTATGCTACACACTCAGCTGCTGGGAGTCATTCTACAGCATGGGGCTGACTTCTGAGGACGCTTGCAGGGCACTGCATGGCTGTGTTCCTGAGCCCTCCAGCCCCTACCCAAGTGCCCTCCAGTGTCTGGAGGGAGAGGCTCCCACTGGAAGGCTTGGGGGGAGACACACAAACCCATCCCCGTGCAATGCAGTGCGAGCAGGGCTAGCAGCACGCACTGCAATCCTGCCTTTGGCTGCAATCCTATTCACTCTTACCTGGGTGTAAGCCCCATTGCCTATAATGGGACTTACTTCAGAGTAGACATGCCTAGGATTGGGATGTGTGTCACCCAGAGCCATGCAGGCAGACCTCCTTGCATCCTCCCTCCTCCTCCAGCTCCCAGCCCCGAGCCTGTTGGGAGCTTCAGTTGCCTCCAGGGAGAGCAGCTGCTGTTACCTACCTTCCTGCCTGGGTGCTGCGCTGGTGGGGATGGGAGTGCGGCTGGTCTGGGGTGGCCTGGCCAGAGATCCAAGGGCATGCATGATCCCACTGGGGAATGTGGCAGGACAGCCCCTGGTTCCAGCAGAGGGGAGTGTCCCAAGCCTCCAAAGGCTGAAGGTGGGGGGTGTGGGGTCCTGCCTCGGGGCCACCACGCTAATCTTTCCCTCCCTCCAGACAGAACAATTGCCCCTCTTTCTGGCCAAGTCAGGGGAGGGGAGAACGGCGGGGATGGGAAAGAGGGAGGAAGGGGCTAATGGGCGTACTGAGAGGAAATGAAGGAGCAGCGCCCCAGGAGACGGCGACTCCAGAGCACACAAGTGCTCAGCTGCTAAGCTTGGAGACTCTTGTCGCATCACGCGCCTTAGCATCTTAGTGCTTTGCACCACTTAGTGCTTTGCCTAAGATGCGAAGGCTTCTGTGGACTTGTGTGCTTTCTAAGTGCGCGATGGGGGGGGGCGTGCTGGGGGCGTGGCACACCCTTCCAGGGCGTCACCTGGTGTGGCCCGCACCAATCGCACCACCCTAGCAATGCCACAGTGTCCCACTACTGATATATCAGTGCATTGTATTGGCATATTGCAGAAGACCCTTGTATCCTTGTTTCACTTTGCATCCTGCATGCAGAAGGTTCCAAGTTCAATCCTTAGCATCTTTTGTTGGTCCTGATCAGTAGCGTAGCTAGAGGTGGTGCAAAGCACTAAGTTTTGCAGGGAGCCTCATCGCGCCATGCAAGTGGCCCCTACCCATCCCCTGTGGAGCTATTCTGGGTGGTGGAAGCAAATCAGAGGTGAAAGTGGAGGGGGAGAGGCAGCTTGCATGGTGCGGTGAAGATTCCTGCAAAACTTATTGCTTTGTACCCCCTCTAGCTACACCACTGGTCCTGATAAGCTCTTGTGTTCCTAGAGAACTGTGACCACTTAGAATAGACTGGCCTAGATGGCCCAATAGCCACATTTAATATAAGACCATCATTCGTGTACCTGTGACCTTCTGCATGCAACGCATGTGTCTACTTCTGTGGCCAGTTCCTAGACCCACACATGACTGAAGTGCCTGTAAAGGATTTATGCTCAAGATTTCTTTTGAAATAATTTTTTTACAAAAATATATGGTGACAGAAAGAAAGCATGACAAAGTGGCACAAAAGAGAGCCAAAGAAATGAGCAACTCAAATATCTATCTGCTGAAAGGTGCCAAAGGGAGACATCATTAATATTCCCTGTTTCCTGAGGCAGGAAAATAAATGATGGATCACATTTCAGAAGATTCAGGCCATGTTATCAATTCCACCCACTTCTCAAGCGAGACCAATATGTGGAGCGCTAGGCAGAAGCTTGGAGCCTGCCATTCATCTCAGTTTGGAAACTAGGGGTATAAAAAATTTATGGGCCCAGGTGTCAAAAGACGTAGCTACCCCACTGCCCAACACCTTTGTTTTCAGGAGTTCTTCAGCTGACAGTGAGATCAAGGCTCCGTCCCAGTTGCCTCAGTGTTCAGTGTAAATGCCATGATTTCAAAGACCTCACTTATTTGCTGTTGAGTCAACGTTGAAGGCTGGTGATAGTTAATCCAAACTACGAAATCCTTGAATGAGCTGGAGAACGTACACACAGGACTTCAAAGAAATGCTTCAACAACAGACGGTGCTTGAGAGATGCCATTATGCGCCTCCAGTATGGTGAAGGTAACATTTCTTGAAATGCTGCATATGCCATGCTTTGAAAGTCAATTAATTCTTTCCCTGAATGGGAAAAAATAATTGAAGACACCAGGTGTGTGGGGGTGGGGAAAGCTGCACATGGTGAGTGACTTCCACCACGCTTTTCTATGCGCATAGTATTACCAGCTGAACACCCACAGCTAGGAGGAACAGCATCTGTCCCACCTTCCTTCTAGTTCCAATTTGGTGGCCCAGAGTTGTAGCTTTCAGAATTTCTACCTTCTGGGAACTGTGGCCACACCAACTTGTCAGCTGAAGAACCTATGGACACAGCAGGGGATTTGGGGTCCTCTTCTAGGCTACATACTTTCCCCATGTGAGACTCTAGAAAGGCCACTTATCCTTCGTCCTTTATGAAATGTGAGCTCAAAAACACCCAACCATTCCGTGTAGCTGCAAACTGCAAGGCAGAATCAGTAGTGGTGGGTAAAAAGTCTTTCACAGAAGCTTCTTCTCCATTACTGATTTTCAAATTGTGGAAACTCATGTAAGTTGCTGATTAGCTCCAGGTTTTCCCATTTGAAAAACCATGTGTCTAGAAGACCCATCACCATGGAATTAACTGAGCACACAGAACAGTGTGCAATCAAATGGTGAGGAGTTTAAAAATTAATTCTCCCTGATTTGCCTATATAAGGCAAGGATGGCTGGATATGCTTTGCTTTTAATGAAAAAACAACAACAACCCAGGGTCCACCAATTGAAGCTAGTAGCACAGATGGGTGGAGCCTGTTCCCCCTGACCTATACACTGGGATGACCTGCATAAACAGGTTCAGTGATGCACCTGCCATTCACTTGATGGGGCAAATGCCCTGGGCACAGAGCCTCGTGCAGCTTTAGGACCCTACAGAAGCCTCTCTAAGGCTCACGATACGGTCAGAAACTGTGCTTCTGGTTTGCCAGAAGCAGTTTACAGTATCGGGGAATCTTCAGGAGTCTTCCCTGACCTGTCCTGGAGTCACACAAGGTTCCATGTGCTCCAGGTAAGTGGGGGGGGATTTGTGTGTGGGGGCGGCGGTATCCCATGGGGGGCACCACTGCAGACCTTTGCCCTGTGGTGTGGGGCTGGGGAGGTTCGCTACTGTTGTTGGCATCCTTCAGTCTCGGAAGACTATGGTGTCACGCTCTGAATGGTGGTTCTGGAACAGAGTGTCCTCTCCAGTGCGCGAAGCCTGGGTAAAGTAGGTATGGAGGATAGGCTGTTACCCATGCAGCAAATCTCCCCTTTCCACGTCGCTGAAATGGTCCAATGGAAAGGCAGAGGCCAATACAGTTGGTTCCAGCGGCGTCGCAGGAGTTGCCAGAACGTGACTGTGTTCAGCCATGAACTGCCTCAGGGACTCCGGCTCCGGATTTTGCCTCGAGGTTGACTCCTGAAGCCTTTTCCATAACTGGATGTAGCCACAAGGCAGTGGAGGTTTGGGATCAGAGTTTTCCTTCTCTCAGATGAGCTGCCTTCCCAGGCTGACGAGTCTCATCTACCCGGTGGCTGTTTAGTCACTACTGTAGAAGTTCAAATACGTAACTAAGGTTTTATTTATCTGGCACCTCTAGCAGCCTAAGCTGGGAGGGGAGAGAACCACTGGATTGCCAGTAACCATTGGGGAGTCTGAAACACCTGCAAATCTACTGCAAATCATCCAGTGATCTATGAAAGAGAGATGGTCAGACAGACAGGTGTGGTCATGAGGATTAGGGGGGCTTTATGAGGTGGGAGGGTCCTGGCAAATTTGGCTTTATTTGATAAGTAGTGGAGATACTTCCTGATTTGGAAGGAAATAGCTTGGCTCAGTGATTCCCCGAACTCTTTAGAGGAACTAGAGATTGCTGCCTGATTTATATATGCAAGGGGTGTGGCTATAATATTGAGCAGCAGTGCCCCCCCCCCTGCCCAGTAGCAGCTTGTTTAACCTTCGATGCACATAGCCTAATCTGCCCTGTCAGTTTTGTGACCCAACAAAAATTGGGTCATGGCTCACCGGTGGGCTCACCAGTGGCTCATTTCTGAGCCATCCCAACATTAGAAGGGGAGGCATGGCATAGTTCACCCATCTCTGCCAAGACCAAAGAGAGTATGTGTTTTCCTTCAAAACAATTTTTTTTAACCACGTGCAAACTGACGCAGATTTACATGGATTGACAAAAACTCATATGATAGAATTGGCTTTCTTTAACTGACAGCTGCAATTTCTTGTAATGTCGAGAAGATACAGTCTGACAACCCTGGAGTGTGCGTTTTCCCACTTTTCGGTTTGACCTCTCACTCTCCACTCCACCTCCACCCTGAGATGCTTGCAGCTCAGAATAGGTTTGCGTGGTAGTACTCTTCCCACACTCAGAAACTTGAATGAGAGGAAGCAGGAGCAAAACTTTCAAGTGATCGCAACAGGCATCTAGTTTACAGAACGGGAATATTAAAAAAAAACAAAAACATACAGGTGGGGGGTATAAGACAGACTTTGCAATAGACTTCCTACAGCTTAAATGTTTGTCCCTGTGCACGGATAGCCAAATGGCATTAATCATTCTCTCCCCCACCCTCGGGATTTGTGATCAGGCGAACAAAAACATTAGCAAAAGCGTCTGTCTTTGCATGGACTGACATTTGAGAAGCTCATTTCTTTGGCTCCATTTCATACCAATTTGCTTGGCTCTCTTTCCAGTTGTCATGTGTGTTGCTAGGGGCCGTGAAAGTCCTTCAAGCATGATGGACAGTGACTGGGGAGGACTGTTTCACAAGCCCAGGTCACGGGAGGGGGGGTTTAAATCGACATACCTGAATAACCAAAGCATCAAAGACAAAGAGCTAGAGAGGTTTGTTAGTTTTTAAGCCCAGTTAGGAGACTGTCAATTATTCTCCTCTCCCAAATCAAAAGGTTCACATTAGCAATTATGGCTAAGTGCTGCAAGAGGCAGCCAGCGGGTTTGCAAATGTGGTCATTGCTCTATGGCAAAAGAACACATAGACACTTAACAACACAAGGTGTTGTTTAGTTAAGCCAATTAGACAACATTAAAATGCACTTACTGACACTGCTTTTGTTGGAGTTGGTGCAACTCCATCTGCTGTCCAGAGGGGGCAGGATGCTGTCCAGAAGGGGTCAAGCTGTGGCCCAGTGACTCTGACCTTTCTACCTCTGATCCTTGTGGGGGTGTGGCCCTAACCCTTTATCCTTCCCTTCTCCTCTGAGCACTTCCTCTCTTGTCCTCTGACCACTGACCTGTTAAGATGGCACACAGCAGGGCTCTGATGCCCACGCCATCTTGAGCACATGGCATGCAGGGCGAGGCAGCTCTAGGGCCTTGCTATCTAAGTAATGGCTGAACCTCTTATCCTAAGATGCTGTAAATATACACTCAATGGAACTGTAAGTAAACAACTTCTTTTTGGCAACTTTAACAAGCCATTGCCTCTTTGTCTTTTTTCATTGAATAGCAGTCAGCCGGGTGAGGGAGGTTCCCTGGGGTAATACCCAAAGGTGGGGTCTGCTGCTTAAGCTACTCTGCTTCCCCCCAAAGAGTGAACTACTTTTAATTTCCTCCAACAGCTTTTTGGATTAAAGTCATGCACTGTGCAACTGCAAACATGCCAAGTGACAGTCATTCAGATCTTCAGTGTGCGGTTTGCTTTTTTGAATGGAGAACATGATGCACTATTTCAGGAACAGTAGTGACTGCAACATGCCGCACCCATTCAGGTTTTCTTTGCCAAAACCACATATTCACTTTCACTGATAAGCACTTGAACATGTGACACTGGCATGTGGAAAGGTGGAAATTCCATGAAAATAAGGGGGAGGGATTTGCTTTTCATGAAACTGAGGCTGCAATCTTAGCTACTTTTTACCTGAGAGTAAGCCCCATTGACTACAATGGGATTTACTGCTGAGTAGATAAGGATAGGCCTGAGCTCTAAACCCTCTTTTCAGTACGTCCCAATACTATGGACGGTATGCCACAATCCCACTTTGGGGCAGATTGTAAACATACACACCTTGTGTACAATGACAAAAGCTGATTCACAAACCAGAAGTAGCAGTTGTTGAAACATTATCATCTTCTTTGCCCTGAAGTTTTGCTGCGGACCATGTTGGTGTTAAAAGAGGCATATTTCTCATCAGGTATTAGGACAGAATTGTCCTAAAAACATTGAGAATTCAACACTATGCTCTCTAGAGTTGAGAGTTGCCTCCTTTTATTCTCAAGAATTATTCTCAAGAATTCTCCTTTCTAGTCTTCTAAGGCAGTGGTTCTCAAAAGTTGTAGCACCGGGACCCACTTTTTAAAATGACACTCTATTGGGACCCACCTAACTTTATGAGACTTAAAAGAAAGGTGATCTTGAAGGAAATAATTTGTTTATTTGCAAAAGACGTGACCCTTTTCTCATAATGAGAATGCCCTAATGAATAGCTTCAAGGGCTTAGTTATATGAGGGGCTTAGTTATGTGAATCTGCTTTTACCAGCCCTCACTACCTGTCATCAATGACAGGTGGGGAAAAAACACACCAGAAAAAAAGACAAACATTTATTTCCCTATATCAGGGGTCGGCAACCTTAAGTACTGAAAGAGCCATTTGGACCCGTTTTCCGGAGAAAAGAAAACCTCGGGAGCCACAAAACCCTTTTGACATCTAAAATGTCAAAGATAACACTGCATATATACTTTTTTTTTACCTTTATGATCTGCTGCAAGCTCCCCTTCCTGTGCTAACCAGACAATATACTTATTGTCAAGATAGATATATCTTGACTGAGGGCCCAATCCTATCTAACTTTCCAGCACTGATGCAGCCCAGATGTAAGGAAACAAATGTTCCCATACCTTGAGGAGGCCTCTGTGACTGACTCCGCACTACAAGATGCAGTGCATGCCCCATTAGAATGGCTGCACCGACACTGGAAAACTGGATAGGATTGGGCCCTGAGACGGCACTCTGAGGCACACACAGGGTGACCAGATATCATAACAACAAAAGAGGACAAGTCACCCCAAAATGTAGGATATTGAAGAAAAATGTAGGACCACAAAATAAAAGCTTAAAACTCTCATCTATATTGATTATATATTGATCAATATATAGATTATATATTTATTATATATTGTATTATTGATCTCATGTGCCTAATTTAAAATTACTTATTATTGAATTTAAAACTGTATTACATATAATTTATTAATTACAAGAGGGGATGTGTTGCCTGCTCACAGGGAAAAGCAGGACATTTAAGTTCTTTTCCAGGACATGGGGCTAAAAAATAGGACATGCCCTGGAAAAAGAGGACCTCTGGTCACCCTGGGCACACACTGGGACGGTGCATGCTAAGATGGCACCCTTGAATTTAGCACTCTTCATTTTCCCCAGGTCAACCCCCATCTTTCTTGCTCCTGAAAGAGCACCCCTTTCTAAGGCTCCCACAGCCCCATCTCTGCCCTCCTGCTCCCCATGGCAACCCAGAAAAGCAAGGTAAAGATGGAGTTACACAGGCAGCCCTTCCACAGCCTCCCTCTTCCCCACCCACCCACCCACGTAAAGTCAACACTCCTCCCTCTCCCACTGCTCTGCCTCACCTATTGCCCTACAAGACAAAAGTGAGGTCATCCCCATTGCCTCACTGTGCCAAGCCCCACCCCAGAGCTGTGTGCACAGGAGATGCCCACAAGGGGACTGCAGGCGCCTTCTGCCCTCTCCTGGGAGCTGCCCCTGCCTCCCCCCACCCAGGCAGCCCTGCCTGGGCTCCCCCTCCTGCCTCTGCGCCCCCCACTGGAAGCCCACCCACCCCTTGCCAGCCACACTCAGGGTGGCAGGAAGCCAGGAGGGGAGCCTGGCTGCTGTCAGCCACACTCACCATATACACGACGTAGAGGGCGCACAGCGCATTACGGGAGCAGGCAAAGCCCCAGCACACCATCTTCCCAGGCAGGAGTGGCCAAGCCCCCCTTTCCCTCCCCCGCAGCACAAAACAATCTCCTGCTCCCCCCAAGGGGAAAGCAGCAGCAGCCTGTCCTGCACAAAACAATCTCCCCCTCTGCCCAAGGGGAAAGCAGCAGGCGCCCATCCTGCCCCTTTAAATCCCAGCCTGCAGGAGCCAGAGCAGCAGCTGCCCGTCCTGCCCCTTTAAATCCCAGCCTGCAGGAGCCAGAGCAGATGGCTGAAAGAGCCGCATGCGGCTCTAAAAACACAGGTTGCCGATCCCAGCCCTATATTT
Source organism: Tiliqua scincoides (assembly GCF_035046505.1). NCBI lineage: Eukaryota > Metazoa > Chordata > Lepidosauria > Squamata > Scincidae > Tiliqua > Tiliqua scincoides. Next base: position 11,357,808 of record NC_089824.1, on the reverse strand, counting down.
ACACAGGCTTGCAACTGCAGGAGCTCAGCTGTTTGCAGGGCAGTTAGCAGCTATCTTGCAAACTGCAGGAGCTCAGCTCTTTTCAGGGGCAGTTAGCAGCTATTTGATTTTTTAATAGCCTCAGAGCTTGAGGCAATTAGGTATCTGATCTTTCCATCACCCATGTTTTTAATGGAGGCTCTGCTGGACCCACCAGAAATTGGGTCACGACCCACCAAGTGAGGTCCCAACCCACAGTTTGAGAAATGCCATTCTGTTGGGCCCTCAGTTCACACTTTCTTCTGTTAGAGCAGCATCCTTACCAGTCGCTTGAAAGATCAGAGCAATACAGGCAAAGATGTCAGCTTACAGCTTGAAATCCAGAGGCAGAAGAAATAATTGATTGAACTGTGAATTAGACTCACATGCGCTAAGCGATCAAATCTTGCAAAAAGTTCATTCAGCATCCGGACCAACTCCTGGGCTGATAATGTTGTGGAGAGGTTTGTGAATCCTTTCACATCTGCAAACAGAATGCTGGACACAGAAGGGGGGAAAATGTATTTTCGGTTTGTCGTAGATGGTAATCAGCACAATCATTGCGAATGGTAATTCTATCTGCGAGGGCAGAACCACAAGCCAAAGAAATGAATGAAAAAAAAACCAGCAGTTTCCTCATTTTCCCCCTAACCCTGACACCAAATTCAAATGTATATTTTAATTCCTATGAATTGTTGGTCTAGAGCAGGGGTGTCCAAACTTTTTGGCAGGAGGGCCACATCATCTCTCTGACACTGTGTCAGGGCTCTCTGACACTGTGTCGGGGGGGGGCAGGGGAAAAAAGAATTAATTTACATTTAAAATTTGAATAAATTTACATGTTTACGTAAATGAATATATTAAAGATGAACTTATATGAATGAATGAAGGTCTTGCAATAGCTCAAGGCCTATAAAAGGCCTTGCACAAAGCAAGGCTGGCCTTTCCTTCGCTGCTGCTGCTGCATCACAGACATGAAACAGCAAGCACTGGAGGAAGCCCTCGTCCCATAGCTCACGCGAGAGGTCAAACAGTCACCCTCACACTGAGAGCAGTTGCGTCGGGCCAGTGCGGGCTCCAACAAATCTCCAGAGGGCCAGAGGCTCATTGGAGACTGGGAGCTCCCTGAGGGCCATAGAGAGGTCTCAAGGGCCGCAAGTGGCCCCAGGGCCAGGGTTTGGAGCAGTGGTTCTTGCACATTTCGCACTGGGACCCACTTTTCGGAATAAGAATCTGTCGAGATCCACCAGAAGTGATGTCATGACTGGAAGTGACATCATCAAGCAGGAAAATTTTAGCAATCCTAGGCTGCAATCCTAACAACACTTACCCAGGAGTAAGTCCCATTGACTATCATTGTTAAAAGACTATACATAGTAGCTTGTTAAAAGTACAGGTCTGTAGCATTCCCCCAAATGCAGTCACATCCCATGGTACCATAAAGTGTAATCTGTTAAAAATAAAATCTTGAAATGAATGAGGGCCCACCTGAAATTGGCTCATGACCCACCTAGTGGGTCCCGACCCACAGTTTGAGAAACACTGGTCTAGAGACACATGTTAATCAGGACTGTTATATTTAGCTACTATTACCATGCAGGCATATATACCCATCTTCAAAAGCAATGGGAAAGGGGAAAAAAAATGTTCCAATTGTTTTGCAATGAAAATGAATTAAAAAACCAAAACAAATTAAAAGCTAGTGACAGTCCATTTTTTCATGTGTTTTTCTCCACCCCCCACTTGTCTTTTTCCCCCCTGTGTATTTCAATGGAAGACCCACCCAGTCTTCTGCCTGTAACATTTTAAAACCAGAGGCCTTCCCATTGTAAAATGAAATGTTCATACTTTAAAGGAGACTGTCATGTCAGAATTTTTTTTTAAAGCCTGGTTTTGTTGGTGCTGTTCTAAATTAAAAGTGTGGAATCAGAGCTTCAAACAAGTAGTGCACCACTCACCTGGCAACACCCCTGCACATGAGATCTTCAAAGCTTCATCTCAGGGTCTTTTTAAATATGCAGGAAGTGCAGATGGCAGAGTCCTTGCAAGACTGTAACATCTCCAAATGTACAGAAGGACTACTTCTTTGAAGAAACCCCTCAAAAATCTCCCTGCGAATGGCTAGAACTCTAGCCTAGATAATACATCATATTGTTGCTAAACATATGCTACATGAGCTGCTTCAATAAGTGGGATACAAATATCTTGCTCTTAAATATATATATTTAGGGCTCCCTGGGCTCCCTGCACCTTCCGGAGACTGCTGCAGGGACTGGTGAGTACATACCAGTCCCTGCAGCCCCGTTAGTGACACGATCCTGGGGATCGCATCACTGCCTCCCCCCTGGCCCTCCCCTTAAGAGGAAAGAGGCCAGGGCCCTCTGGCTGGGGTGTCGTGATGCCCCGGTTTGAAAAGTCCTGGGTTAATGAATTGGGTGGGAGAGAAGAGGCGGGAGTGAGTTCTTATCTCCATCTCTGATAGGAAGGAAGGAAACAATATATATATGACACAGAGCATCATTTTGAGGTTCTGCTTTCAGTTCTTTCAGTGTTGTTCCTGTCTGATAGAGACTGGGAACTGTCTGATAGAGATAGGGAACGATCATGGCTCAATGACATATGGGTTGGCCCAAACTGATCCATCCTACAAAACAGCTCCTAGTTGCCTCCCCATCATCAGGTGTCTCAGGGTTGATTCACTGCCCTTGCTAGTGTGCAACCCACCATCCTCCTTGGTTGTCACTTTTTGTAAAATGACTGGTGAGGAGGAAGTGGAACCTCTTCATTTCCTGTATCATCTCCACTTGATCAATTTGCAGGAAACAGCAGGGGAGGAAAGGAGGATCTGGACACTTTGGCTTGAGTTCTTTTCCTGAGTGTCCTCCTGAGATCATAATGGTGGTGGTGTTGGAGGGCTCCACCCCCATGTGGCCTCCCCATCTTGCATATTTCCAAGGAGAAGAAGAAGTGAAACCAGGTACAGCTGAGAATCAGGGGGTGGGTCAGGGGAGCTGGCCGAGGGACGCGGATACAGACATCTCCCACCCACGTGCTACCTCCCCCAGCGTGCCACTTGAAGCAAGGGGTTCAAATGGCTTCATGACTTGACCACCAATAGTTAAGTGCATGCTTTGCAATGCAGATAGTTCCTGGTTCAGTTCTTAGCACCTTCAGTTCAGTATTGCGCATGCAATAATTGGCTGGATGGACAAATGGTCTGTCAGTATAAGGTAGCTTCATAATGGCAATTCTGCTAGTTGAAAAGACTAGATTAAATTGTATCCAATTTAATGCAGTGTAAAACCCTTGAACTTGCCTTGTTCCTTCATCTGACTCAATAAAAACAGATATTGAGGTGAAACCAAGGCCAGAGGAGTGGAAGAAAAATTATTTAAATTCAGCAAAAGCGGGTCACCTTGTTTTTCGCTAGCCTTTCCATTCTGGCAGCAGTGCTTCACTTGAAACGGCATGCCACGCTTTCCCCGTGAAATCATGCAACTTAATAACAGGACTCTTGCTTCAACAACAGTTTGATGACCTTCACCATACTGACAGAAACCAATGGCAAAACAGCCATTAGTGGTGCCAAGAACTCAAAGGTGATTGAAACAATAGGATACCTCCCCAGTGAACTACACTAAGGTCTAAAAATGCAGGGAGCAGAAAGGATGAAGTCCCACTTATGAGTTCACATAAAACCTATGGGACTTCCTATGAATCATTATATTCTGGATCGCAGGCTCAGTTTCTGGAAAACTTCCATGGCAATCAGTGGCACAGCTTTGTACTACAGGTGCACCTGGTCCCCAATGCAGAGCACTCCTGCACATTGCCATCGCTATTCAGAATGGCTCTGATGGTGGGCTGGAAGGGCTGCTTAAACTGTGACTTTGTGATGCCTGCAGTACTTACCGCACCACCCCCCCGTAGCTATGCCACTGGTGGCAACTCAATTCCTAGGTTGGGACCACAGCATTTGAACAAGCTGAGGACAGAGCTTTGCTTTGTGAGTTACCCCACAAAGACCTCAGAACCTTCTTTATTATTATTATTATTATTATTATTATTATTATTATTATTATTATTATTATTAACAGTATTTATAAACCGCTTTTCAACTAAAAGTTCAGAAAGCGGTTTACAGAGAAAAATCAAATAACAAATTTGTATAGAAACAAATAGGGGTGTGCAACTTCAGCCCTTGCAACCTCTGGTTAGGACAAGGCTGGTGTAAATACCAGAGACCTGGCCTTGTGCCATGGACATGAGCCCCAGCTCTAGCTCAAGACTCTAGTTCCAGTAACAGACAGCTGTTGTTCTTCTGAAGCCCTCCCCCCCCCCCCACACACACACTATTTCTTAAGAGAAAATTTTTACAGTCTGTTTCTTACAGTCTGAGTTCAAAAAGTCTAGTTTAGGATATGGTTGTCCATGGTTAAAGCCTAGCCTTGTCATGTACATATGGGGTCCAAGGTAGAGCATTAGCACTAGGTAAGATCCTAATATTAACACTGAAATGAATTTGAGGAAAGTCCTCAATAGCCAAATCAGCAACTGTTACCCTGCACATGCTGGATCTTGTCTGATCTCAGAAGCTAAGCAGGGTCAGGCCTGGTTAGTACTTGGATGGGAGACCGCCTGGGAATACCAGGTGCTGTAGGCTTATACCATAGTCTTTTGAAACTGAAGGTTGCCAACCAACTGTGTAGGATGCTGAAGAACCCCAGTGTCTACCAGTATACTGTGTGGTACATCACCATGGAAGCTTCTCTACAACTGTGTGGAGTGCTGCTGTGGGTGCAAGCCACCACCATGATTTTGTTGGTGGTGGGGGCAGATCAGGGCAGGGATTGGGCTGGGATGGGGGGCGGAACTCAGTGGCACTGGCAGCCATCTTATCGTATACCCTGTCCTGGGCCTGACATGCCCCCCTCTGTGTAACAGGTCTACACCTGCAAAAGAGCTTGTCTAGTAGACCCACAGGGACCAGGCAGCAGCCAGAGAGGGAAGCAACATTTTTCTTTGCTTACCTTTTCTGGTCACCAGATGGCGCACAGGATGCAGCAGTCATTGCATCAGTGGGCCTGCACCCTGCTTGACGGTGCAGGATAGGATTGGGCCAAAAGCTGCCTAGCTGGAATTTGCAAATTCATTTTCTCCTGATTCATATGTTGTGATACAGATTGTAAGAATTTCCTCTGGAGAAATAGTGGAGTGGGGGGGGGGGGGAGGGCTTCAGAAGAACAGCTTGCCAAGGCTGATTCACATATACCTGCTTATCACTCTTTCACAGGAGCATTGAGTGAACACAGCTGTCCCACATGTGTGAAGGAACCATCACAGATTGATGGCCACAGATGAACTTTTGCAAGACGTCAGCTTCCCCACAGTGCGTGTCAGTGGAAACAGTTTACCTGCTGGACTGAGGGCGTCTGTGATGAATCAACCAGAGGTGTGTGTGCATGTGTCAATGTGACCTAAAGTGTGAATTGCTTCTTAGCAGAAATGAACACACTGGACAGTATAAGGTATAATGCATGCACTGATATTTCATGTTCTCTCAATGTCAGGATATTCCACAACTTGATAATAGAAATATCTGAGCTATGATATTTATTAGGATAAGATAAGATATGAGGAAAAATCCCTGGCTGCCAGTTCTTGATCTAATGAGATTTCAGAATACAACATTCTCATTCAAAAGGGGTTTCTTTCTTTCATAGGCTTGGTTCTCTCTCTCTCTCTCTCTTTCTTCCACAGCCAGATCAGTTTCCTATTTCTGCCCTCGGAGGTTGTTTCAACTGCCTACACAGCAGAGCCAACACTGCCTGCACCAGAAGGATTACACCCTAATCCTAATCATATTTCCTTGGAAGCAAGTCCCATTAATTCCAGTGGGGTTTACTTCAAAGTAAGCAGGTCTGACATCGCAGTTTCAGAGGAGTGTGGTGGTAGATTAAACTGGCACATCAATTTAAGGCTCAGCCAATAGTTCTTGTTAGATAACATTTGGCTCAGAATTTGGAGAGTTAGGGGAAAAGGGGGCAACTACACCATGTTCTTTTTTTTTTTTTTTTGCTGTATGGTGACAGTGCCAGCTGAAATAGTGACCCCCCCCTCCCCCCAACACCTACTGGGGGAATCTTTTCTTCCCCCAGAATCACCCATGAGAACACCATCACATCAAGCAGCATTCAAGGTAATTTATAGGGGAAAAGGTAGCTGCCAGCCCATGACTGCTGGGAAGAGCATCCCAACTGCTCAAGTGTACCCCCTCACCTATGTAATTCCCCCCCCCCATCTCCTATTTGTCTCCTGGAAAACAGGGGGAGGCATTTCAGCTCAGCACTAATTGTCAGGAACAAAAGTCCTCCCTTTGCAAGGAAGGAAGTGGAATTTGCATGTCTGTAGGACACCAAGAGTGATCACCAAGGCGCTCTAACAAATCCGAGAAAAGCAGCGTGTGACGTGATGCTCATCGGGGAAAGAAAAAGAAAGCAAGTCAAGTCAAGCACCCTCTTCCAACATGCCAAATCAGTGATTAATGAACTGATCAAAATATGGCACACAAAAGCCCCCCCCCCCCGCTGACATTCAGCGGAGGAGGAGACGGGTAAACAAACAAGGCAGGCCTGTTCTCTCACCTGACATTTTCATAGCGGTGAATATAGATCTTGTGGAACTGATGCTGCAAGTGCTCGTCCTCCACGTTGGTCATGTCGTTAATCATTTCCAGCACTACAAATCGAGGCAACACTGACAGAACCAGGCGCTCCTGAAAGAAGACCAGAGACAGGAGAAGCGGTGGTCCCTCAAAGTTATGTCGGGACGTGTCTTTCATAGCGCGCAATCCTAACTTGAGCTGGAAACAGGCAGGCCAGCGGACTGTGCTGTATCCAGCACAAGTTTGGGGCTGACTGCAGGGTAATGTTTCCCCTTACCCTGTGTCATGCTGCAATAGCCCCAATCTGCAGACCCTGAGGGGGGGTCTACTCGGATCTTTGCCACCTGACAAGGAGGCTCAAATCCAAGCAGCCTGATGCTGCCCTGGGCCACCAAGGAATGGGGTCAGGATCCGGCATAACTGCCAGGTACTGGCCCTGCCTCCCAGATTGCCCACACACTGGAATGCCCGCTGTCCATCCTCTCCCTGCCCTGAAACACCTCCCTCCCACCTCTTCCCCACCCTCCCCGCGCCCTTCCCCAAACCCTGCATAGTCTGTGCTCAGCCAACACAACTCACCTTCTCTCCAGGGACTGCAGTGGCATGGGGAGGTCCGGCACACGTCCGTGCGCTGGCCTGTCTTCCCTATGGGTGGCACAAAAGTGCTTTACGGCACTTTTGTGACACTCCCAGGCCAGCGCAAGGGACTTTTGTTGGCTCAAGTGCAGGTTTGGATTGGGCCCATAGTGAAACAAAATATCAGCAGCAAAGACCGACATCCTGACTGTCCAAGGGATGGCATTTTTAGGGTTCTTGCACCCTTCTTGTATGCTATATTTGCAGCTTGCCCTTCTTCCAAGAAACTCAGGGAAGCACTTAATGCATTATGATCCAGCTCTCCCTATTTAACAGATTCAGTCCCTATTTTCTGGAATGGTGTGTATTTGTTTGTGGAACAAAGGGAACCTGAAACATTTTGATCCCAACAGCAGCTCCATCTAACATCCTGTTGTGGACCAGAAGCTTCACTGGGGATTTTTGGAGGGCCAACTCTGCACATGCTGGAACTCGTCTGATCTCGGAAGCTGAGCAGGGTCAGGCCTGGTTAGTACTTGGATGGGAGACCGCCTGGGAATACCAGGTGCTGTAGGCTTATACCATAGTCTTTCCAGACTGAAGGTTGCCAACAACTCTACTTCTCAGAGATCAGGTGCTATTTCAGTCCTTGACAGCCTACATCAGGCTCTGTTCCAGGTCAGTATCAGGACTCCTGAATGAAAAGCACACAAGGAGATGAAGAAATACATGAGGGCGAATGAAAGAGGGAAGTGCTGGCTCCTGCAATCTACTTATTGACAAATTTCAGGGGATTTTGAGGAATGGGGTGAGCGGAGTTTGGGAAATACCATACAAGAACTGAAATCAGTGATGACAAATGAGGTAAAGGACATAAGAGAAGATGGATGATGTGCAATAGGCTGGGAGCTGTGAAAAAGAAGGAAGGTGCAGTTTGGGATGAAACAAAATAATTTGTCTTGTCTTACAAAAACATTTAAAGGCAGTGTCCAAAAACACCTCTCTCTTTAAAAGTGGGGTTTTCACACTCCTTGTGAAAACAAAGCTCCTTCAGAAGGGTTCTAAAGGACCAGGTATCCTCAGTGACATAACTACAGGGGGGGCACCGTAAGTACCCCAAGTCCTGCAACATGCTGTGTAAGCGGCCCTCCTACTTGCAATCAAAGCCATTCCAGGCAGCACTCTGAGGGTAAGTGGGATGGGCCACTCACACAGTACGTTGCAGTACCAACCCATGCCACGCTGCTGTAACTATGCCACTGGTACCCCCATGAGCCTGCCTGGTTGGTAAACTCTCAGAAGAAGACCTTCTTCATGTGAGTGCCCAGGATGTGGAACAATGCTCTGTCCTGGGAAATCCACCTGGCCAACTCTTTATATTGCTTGGCCCTGCCATTGGCTAGGGAAGAAGGAGCAGCTGCTGGGAGCTAATTTTTCAATCCGCATGAAAAATAACCCTGGGGACTACAAAGTTATGGGGAAGCACTCTGTGGTCTCCACCATCGGTCAGCAGATGAAGAGTCACCTGGGTTTATGTGTTATGGGTCTATTAGTCTATTGTTGCAATCTGTTGTAAGCTGCTTTGATGATCGTTTGACTGAGAAGTGGGGGAGAAAACTTCTAAATAAACTAAACTCATTGAATTTCTATTTTTGTTCTGCTCTTATAAAATTACATACATTTAAAAAAAAAAAATTTAAAAAGTGCTTTTGAAAACAGAGAACACCAAGCGTTCAGAACCAATTCTGCCACCATCTTCAAGTCCAGTTCTCCAATTGAAATGAACACAGCACAGGTTCAAAGGGATGTTGGAATCCCAGAACCAGGCCTGGTCAAAGATCTCCTGATGCCTGAGGCGGTATGCCCAATGCGGCCTCCCTTACCTGGTGACATTCCAGGCTCTGTTCCTCTGACACTCTAGCCCACTGCATTCCTCCACATTTCCAGTTTGTCCAACTCTACCTTTTCTAATCCAGAGTGAGAGGAGGGAGGATCTGGCAAGGAATCTGCCCCTGATCCACTTCAGTTGACCTGCTGGATGGAGCAATCCTGCTCCGAACAATTATACATTGAAACTGAGGGCATCTGCTCATCCCAATTCAATAGAACAGGCATCTGTTGTGCAAATTGCAAAGCTGAGCTCACAGAGCAGGTCGAAAAACCTGCTGTGATATCTTTTTAAATTTTACATTGAACTTCAGCCATTGATCAACAGGAAGGGGAAGGAGTAATAGCCAGTTAGGCAAACAGATGGTCAAAATGCTGCATCCCTATCAGCTGAGCACATGTGCTGGACCAAGGAATTGATGCTGCAAAATATACGTCTCCAATTTCCAGCAATTGCCCTTGCGAGAAGTAAATAACATTATGCAGTTAACAAGAGAAGGGACTGAACAGCGGTTTGCTTTGCTTGGAAAGTGCTTGTTTAGAAGTGAAAATAAGAGCAAATATGAAATTATAATGTTTTTCCAGGTTCCAAGCCATGGGAAGGGAGTATTTGTTCTTGCATATTCACAAGCAGTTTTAATCCTGGTTTGTTTATTTATGGGGCCAGTAGCCACTGGATAGAAATCCCAGGTATAGTTCCTAGTTTCTCCAGGTAGGGTGACAAATACCCCTGCCTGAAACCCTAGAGAGCCCCTGCCAGTCAGTGATGACCACAGTGGGCTAAATGGATGAATGGTTTGGCTCAAGAGAAGGCAGCACCCTATTTTATTTATATGCTGCTTTTCAACAGTAAAAACTGGCAAAGAAAAAGATAGTGACTGCTCAGTCCTCTCCTCTCCCATGCTATAGCATGCAAGCATGCCAAAACAGGCAACGCTATATGCCACTGTGGGGAAGGGTGTGTATGTGATCAGGAGGCTGGAGGCAGGTAAGGGAAAATATTTTCCCTTATCCCTCTGTAGGCCCTTTGATTGCCTATGGGTCTCCTCAGACATACAGCAGCTACATAGCTGGCACAAGTCTGAGATAGAAAGGGGGTGTTCTAGGGCTCCAGAGGGGATACCATCCCAGCACAAGTCACTTTTGCTGGGGGACAGCCCCTCCCTCTCCTGACCTTCCCGTCTCCTGATCTGCTCAGGAATGCTCCCCTCTCTGCCCACAGAATTCCTTCCCCCATCATCTTACATTGGCAGGGTCTAGGTCTAGGTGGCAGGGTCTTCAGTGTGCACCAGGAGCAGCTGCAGTTTCTGCAGCCAGTTCCTGGGCTCTGTGCAGTTGGGTGTCTTTGATGACATCACCGCTGCAGTTATGGCATCAGAAGGGAAGACAGGATTGGGCTAGAACAGAGGGTTCCCCATCACAAAGGGGCTTGCTATTGAAAAAAAAAATGAAGAGAAAACAGCAAAGAGCTACTGGAAAAGGCAATCTGTTGTGAATAGGGACAGTCCCTCTGTCAAAGATAAGAGGACCCCCCATCTAAGAGGGACTGGACTTCTGAGGTTCATCTATGGCTCTGGAATCACCATTTTTCTCATGAACAAATGCACGTCCATGAACATTCAGTCCTGCAGGAGATGGCGAGGAACCTGGCCTTTTTCAAAACTCTTATAGAGATAAGTCCTTGGAGAACCTACATCACTGCAGATCCTACATGAATGAATCTCCCATCCCCCTGCCATGACCATGCTCCTTTAACACCCTTACCCCTCCTCCACCCCTTGGCTGCCATGTCTTTTTCATCCTCTTCCCTCATGACATTTATCTCCCAACTTCAGCACACACCAGTTTTGAGGTGTGACTCCAGAGAGACAAACTGCTTCATGCACGAAAAAAACTTGATGTCAAGATCCATTTGACTCATTCGAGCAAACTTTGCCTAAAAAAGGATTGACTCGATTATCTTGGTCCCTCTGGGTCAATGCCTATTATATACCTAGGTCTTTTGAGGTGGGGGAGAGAGCTTCCTATGCTCTGCCTGACTGACAGCTTATAAATAGCTTGATATGGCCCTGTATTTTTGGCTCTTAAATGTTATGACTCATGCTCTTATAGCTGGAGGACTTCAGTTCAAAGGCCGGCACTAACAGATGCCAAGCATGCAAAAAATGTTCAGAAGAGGATTCCTCTCTGCTCAAAAACCTATTATCCTTTTGGTTCTTCTTTGGTAAACAAGTAGGATCATCTAATACACTCTGCATTTCAATCTCTCTCCGAACACTCTGCAGAGGAGGACCTGAAAGTCATCATTCTTCAACAAAGATATTTCAGATGGAGTCTCAGCAAGAAATTACTGATCTAGGAATTATCAGGAAGTTCAATTCTAATTGTTTAGGGCTGAATTGAGATACTGGCTTGCTCTCCCATGACAGGTTTTAAATTAAGATACCAACACCAATGCTAGAAATATTGTAGCTTTTAATGCTGCTGTGAATGATCGCTGTATTTAGTTAAGCTTATAGAGAATCATCACAGATTGCAGCCTTGTTCAGACCATAAGAATACCAAGCATGTGTAGTTCAGGCAATGGTGGACCTCCCATTAATTTTGATGGGGCAAATGCCCAGGTGTGAGCCTCTAGGACCCCACGGGTTGAAAACTGTGCTTTGGGTTTCCCGGAAGCACAGTTTATAGCGTCGGCGAAGGTTCAGGAAGTTTCCCCAATGTGGGCTCAGATCGTGCAAGACCCTGTGAGCCTCAGGTGAGTGGGGGAGGGGTGTTAATGTGGGGGGGAGCAGTGACAGTCCATGGGGGTGCTCCATCATGGACCTTTGCCCAGGGGCATGGGGCTAGGGAGGTCTGCCACTGAGTTCAGGGAAGCTCTGCTGCCAATCTATGTGTTTTCCCCTGAATGTCTGAATACCCCCCCCAAAAAAAAAACAACCACTAGCTCTATGCATGACCTCCTTTCAGACATTTGGATGAACCAGCATAGAGTGGGTGGTGGAGATTTATGTGACTGCCAATGCATGTCCAGTCTCTCTGCAATGGAGAGGGCTTGTACCTCTCACATTTCATGGCTTTGTGACTATTTTCTCTCTGAATACATATGTGTGTACTTATATCATACATACAAAAAAAATTATACTACAGGCATTTCTTCCGTACCCATGAGGGTTCCGTTAATGAAGAGAGCTGGCGGAGGAAGAGGGACAGGAAATTCATAACTACAGAGAGTTGTAGTAGAAGAAACAACTGTAGTAGCAGTACAACTACAGAGAGTTGTAGTTGTAGCATTCACCTCTGTTTTGCTCCCACTGCCCAGAATGGCTCTGAAGGGGAGGGGGGGGCGGCTTGCATGCCACAGAGAAGGTCCCTGCAAAACTTAGTGCTTTGCACCCCCTCCAGCTATGCCACTGACAGAGCCACAGAACCCAGAAGAGTCTCCAGGATGCTGGAAGTGACATCACAAGAGACAAAGACCATAGAGAAGACCTCAGGAGTTTCCAAAAGTTAGACTTACCTGTCTCTGGTTTTCGGTTTCCAGTCTCAGACGAGCTTCCACACATCTTCGGGTCTCTAAGAAGGCTTGGCGTTGGGCACGGTCGGATAAATAGCTAATGAAGGTCCCAGCAGTGTTCATGCACATGAATAAAACCGCTTGAGCCACTGTCTGGAAGAAATCAGAAGAGAGAACATGAATGAGATGGCCAAGTTAATTGTGTGCGTGGACTGACTGATGAACAAATGTACACCTTTATACATTAGGGCTGCAAATCGATACGTTTCTAATTGATTAAGATTCTGCCTTTAAACCAATTTAGGCCAAAATCCTAACCAACCTTCCCACACTGACATAGCTGTGCCAATGGGGAATGGGCTGCATCCTGCAGTTGGGTGGCTGTCACGGAGGACTCCTCAAGTTAAGGGAATGTTTGCTCCCTTACCTCAGAGCAGAAATACCCTTACCACAGTGCTGGAAAGTTGGCTAGGATTGTGCCCTTAATGGCATTTGCACATGACCAGGACCTCACTTACAGGCACCTTGTAAATGCCCTAAAACAGTGGTTCTCACACATTTAGCGCCGGGATCCACTTTTTAGAATGAGAATCTGCCAGGACCCACCAGAAATGATGTCATGGCCAGAAATGACATCATCAAGCAGGTAAATTTTTAACAATCCTAGGTTTCAATCCTACCCACACTTACCCAGGAGTAAGTACCATCGACTATCATTGTTAAAAGAATATACATAGTAGCTTGTTCAAAGTACAGGTCTGTCACATTTCCCCAAACGCAGTCACTTACCAGGGTAGCATCAAGTCTACTATATTAAAAATAAAATATTGAAATGAATGGGGACCCACCTGAAATTGGCTCATGACCCACCTAGTGGTCCCAACCCACAGTTTGAGAAACACTGTCCTAAAAAACATATAAAATAATTTATGATTTTCTACTACCACTCATATTTAGAAGGAAAGGTCATTTTCCATTATTGTTCTATATTACAGGAACCAAATAGCTTAAGGGAAACCAAATATGCATTCTTTTAACAGGTAGCCCTCTTGGGTAAAACTGGCACCCCACTCATTAGTTGATTAACTCATTGTAGGTTTTATATTTATTTATCATCCACTTTCTTGAAAAAGCTAGGTGTAACATATAGTTGTCCAGTTTAGCCTCACACCAATCCTGTGCACTAGGTTAGGCTGACAGACAGTGATTCACTCAGTGAGATTCATGATGCAGGTGCAGTAGCTTAGCTAGAGAGGTGCAAAACTGTAAGTAAGTGCAGGCTCCTGACCTCATTGCTGTTATTGTCTGAATGGCTCCAAGGGCAAGTGGAAGGGGCTGTTTACACTGGTGGCCAGGAACCAACAATTACAATTTTATGCTCCTGTTCCAGTGCCTGGGAGTGACTGGTTTAAGTGTACACTGGTTAAACATTTAAACGCTGGTTAAACACTGGTTAAGTGTACACTTAAACACTGGTTTAAGTGAACTTCATGGGCGAGACAAGATTGGAATCCACACCTGTTTGCCTTTCTCACTATCTAGCCACTTGAGAGCACTCCTTCATACAACACATTATTAGATTGGCTGCCACAAGATATAATGATGCCCTTAGGCTTAGCTGGATTTCAAGGAGGACTATGGCTATTAGTCACAGGGGTGAAACAGAAGCTCCAGGCAACATGATGCCGAATTCTAATTGCTGGTGAATGAGAGCCAGCCAAAGTTGTTGCCTTTAAGTCCTGCCTGGTTGGCTCGTGACAGAAGCAGGACACTGGACTTTGGTCTGATCCAGCAAAGTTCTTCTCTCTATGTCCTTATTGACTAACTGGCTACCTGTATGCACATCTGGCCTGCTATCCAGTGGCACATCTAGGGTGTGGCAAGTGGTGACATCTGCCCTGGGTGCAACTTGAAAGGGGGGTGCCGGACACCAAGTTAGCCCATATTCTACCCATGGTGCATTTCTGCACCAGTTTCAGGGGACCTCCAAAAGGAGCTAAATGCCTGCAGAAAAAGTTCAAGGTATTTCCATATACCTGAAACAGAGGTGTTGGAAATGTGCAAAGCTAGTAGGAAAGGGAATCATTTTTGCAGTACTGTCCAGGTGTACAGATCCTTATCGAAATCATAGTCAGCCGCTGATCTCACACAAGAACATCTAAAAATACCCCTGGTTTTACTAAGCACACAAATGGTGGGACAGGGCTGGCTTCCCACCCCATGATCTCCTCTTCTCTGTTTGGACAGGGGCGCACTTTCAGTGCTTGCCATGGATGCCATTTTCCCAAGGTATGTGTCAGCAGCAGCTCAAAATCAAGTGAGTTAAAGAAATAAAAATATCCGCAGCATCTCTAGTAACAGTGTCGAAACATATGACTCTCTCTGGGCCTGGAGAAAGAAATATGCAGCATTTTGGGGGCATTAAACTCTCACTGAACCACAGATGCTGCTTGTAAGAGTTGAGTCACAGCGCAGGAGTCAGGCATGGTTACGAAAAGAATTAGCCATTTCTTTCTGCAGAAATTCTTCCGAAGCCAATGATGTGGTAGCCGTGACTCCTTGTGCAATTTAATGTAACCGAGAAGAGGAAAAAGAAGAGACAGTGCACATTGCAGGAGGTGTTTGATACTATATTATATTATGATCATTGGATGAAATGATGAACATTTGGAATGAAGTCACTGGGTGAGTTCACCCATATTCCCCTCTCCCACCAAAGTACTTATGCCGATGGTAGTGATATATTTTTTCCGGCTCTATGCTCAAGCTAAAATTAGGGGTGTGTGAATTCTAAAAATACCACCCAAGTACAAGAAAAGCATCCACCATTGGCATCAGCTGCAGAATTCTGAAATGTGAACTGTTCAACATTCTTTGGATGTCAGATTTCATTTTTTATTTTATTTTTTAAATTACAGCTTACATAAGTTTCTAGCCCTTAAATCTGGAAAGATAAGCTTCAAAGTGCCTGGAGCAATATGACATTTCCCAAGGCAGAGTAGAATTTCCAGAGTGGTACACTGGCAAATTTTGAAGTGTACACACTCTCCCCCCGCAATCACCACACCCCACTTATATGACACTCAAGGCTGTACAAATATCAATGTTAAATTTCTTCATTGAAGTGTTCTCTACACCTGCCAGTTATTTCTGGTTTGAAACTTATGACACAGGATTTGAAGATCTTCTTGCTCATTTCATCCCAGACTCTTGGTGCATAAAAACGGGAAAACAGAATTAAAAACAATATCTCAGATAAATAGAAAAGGTCTGCTGGGGATTGGACAAATCATAGAAGCCCAGAAACAGGATGCTAGAGTAGGTGGGCCTTTGCTCATGTTTTTATGGTTACAAAAATGAAAAAAAAAATGCATGCACAGGGGGGCCCCATATCCACGAATCCCATATTCACATTTATCCGCAGATCGGGCCCGTGGCTCTACCATGTGCTAGGGTGGTGTAGTGGTTTGGGAGGTGGACTTAGACCTGGAAGATCCAGGTTCAAATCTCCCCTCAGCCATGAAGCTTCCTGGGTGACCTTGGGCCAGTCACTTTCTCTCAGCCTCACCTACCTCACAGGGTTGTTGTGAGGAAAAAAGGAGGGGAGCAGATGTGTACACCGCCCTGAGCTCTTTGGAGGAAGGGTGGTATAAAAATGTGAAAATAAATAAAATAATGTGGCCCCCCTGCACACACCTCTCTGCATGTGCTTCCCCTGGAGCCTCTGGTGGGTCATCTGAGCCCAGCAGAGGCCACGCACACCCACCTGTGGCCTCTGCCAGGCTCAGACTGAGCTCTAGAGTGAAAAACACATCATTTATGTCCTCACCCCATAAAAAAAAAACTGGAAGTGACATTTTTAATGCCTAATAATGCATTGGGAGGCCCGGGGAAGAACTCAGGGAAGCCCCCAGGCTCCGGAGGGTGGGGGGCAGCATTTGCCCATATCCACAGTTTCACTTCACCACAGGGGGTTCCAGAATGCACATGAGGGCACGCCTGTGTGAGTGTGTGTGTCTATCTGCAAGGCCCAATGTGAAGCATTTTTGCAGGGACCCACCCCCACGGCCCTCCCACTCACCAGAGCAGGCAGCAGTGGTGAACCTGAGGCCAATGGCGCCCCACGCAATGTGTGGCACCCAGGTGGTAGTGAAATAATAACGTCACCACCACTTGCTTCAAGGGGGGGGGGCTATTTTGAGCCAACTGGACCAACGGACCAGGCAGGACATGTGTATTTTGCAAGCTTTGCAACCACTTGCTTGGTCCAGGCAGCATCTCTTTTCGTTGCTTGGCACGGTGCTGCCTAGAAGTGAACTCTCAGGCAAGTGCCACGATCCAATCGCCTGGCATGGGGGTCCCTTAGGTCTTCTTCTCCTTCTTTACTTCCTCTTTTACCACTTTGGGAGTCGAGGGAGATACAAAGTTCTGGTTTTTGCACTTCTAGTGGCCTCTTTCAATGTAATTTGATATTGTTGCCTGTACCCTTAGGTACAGGGTTGGGTACCTTGGGTTGGGACCACTAGGTGGGTCATGAGCCAATTTCAGGTGGGTCCCTGTTCATTTCAATCTGAAGGCCTTAGGAATGGACCTCAACAAGTGGGAAACTCTGGCCTCTGAGCGGCCCGCTTGGAGGCAGGCTGTGCAACATGGCCTTTCCCAGTTTGAAGAGACACTTGGCCAACAGTCTGAGGCAAAGAGGCAAAGAAGGAAGGCCCATAGCCAGGGAGACAGACCAGGGACAGACTACACTTGCTCCCGGTGTGGAAGGGATTGTCACTCCTGAATTGGCCTTTTCAGCCACACTGGACGCTGTGTCAGAACCACCTTTCAGAGCGCGATACCAGAGTCTTTCGAGACTGAAGGTTGCCAATACTAATACCCTTAGGTACAGGGTACAAATTGGCCAAATTGCCATAAAACCGGCCCTGTTTCCAGGCTCTCTCTCTCTCTCTCTCTCTCTCTCTCTCTCTCTCTCTCCCCCCCTCTTTGTGTGTGTGTGAGTGAGCGAACAAGCGAGTGAATGAGTTCAATGTACGGTTGCAGTTGTATCCATACATGCCTACCAACCTACAGTATGTCTTAAGGCGCCATGCAGCATATATACTGCCTGCCATCTCACATCCTGCCTCTGCAAAGGTCTATTTTGAACGGCTGCTCATAGGACAACTCAGTTTTTCTAGTATCACCTGGTTAACCGAAGAACAATCACCCTTTTGCTTTTTAAATGGCGAAAGACAGCACTGTTGCAGCACAGGTGAATGCAGCAGGCAGAGTGTAGTATGTGGTAGTATGTGGCGCCTTTGGTAGTATGTGATAATGCAAAGGGCGCCAGGCAGTGATCCTTGTTCTAAAAACAGCGATGTTTTAAGCACGTCCCTGTTGTCGACGTCCCTGTTGAAATGTTGAAGGGTGTGATAAAAGGGGTGCTAGATGGTAGTACTCCCAGCTGCCTTCCAAGCACTGAACTCCAGAAAATATTGTAGATGGTCTCGAAAGACTATGGTATAAGCCTACAGCACCCGGTATTCCCAGGAGGTCTCCCATCCAAGTACTAACCAGACCTGACCCTGCTTAGCTTCCAAGATCAGACGAGATTGGGCATGAGAAGGACCTTGGGCCCCATAAAACATTGCACTCTTGCAAAATGGAGAAATGTCACACATTTTCTTGCCTTTACACAAGGTAAACAGGTAAACAGTGATTATATGTCTGGGCACTGTGCAAGAAAACTCTCATGAAAGAAAACAGTGACATTTAATTCATTTTTGCCTGGCCCACAGGTGTACACATTTGGTCCCTGTTGCACATGTGCAAAGCTGGGCAGAAATGGCTTAAATGTTGGATAGCCCAGTGGTATAGCTAGAGGGGGTGCAAAACATGAAGTTTTGCAGGGAGGCTCACCGCACCCCTCCCCCTCCCCTTCACCTCCATTTTGCTTCCCCCGCCTGGATTAGCTCCAAAGGGGAGAGGCCGCTTACCCACTTCAGTGAGGCTCCCTGCAAAACTTCAAGCTTTGCACTCTCTCTAATTACACCACTCTGTAGACCTGGATCTTGGTGTGTTCCGTCAGCGTACTGCAGCGAGTCATGGACTCTTTGCTCACAACAGGAGAGGAAACTGAACGCTTTCCACATGCGCTGCCTCCGACGCATTCTCGGCATCACCTGGCAGGACAAAGTTCCTAACAACACAGTCCTGGAACGTGCTGGAATCCCTAGCATGTATGCACTGCTGAAACAGAGATGCCTGCGTTGGCTCGGTCGTGTCGTGAGAATGGATGATGGCCGGATCCCAAAGGATCTCCTCTATGGAGAACTCGTGCAAGGAAAGCGCCCTACAGGCAGACCACAGCTGCAATACAAGGACATCTGCAAGAGGGATCTGAAGGCCTTAGGAGTGGACCTCAACAGGTGGGAAACCCTGGCCTCTGAGCGGCCCGCTTGGAGGCAGGCTGTGCAGCATGGCCTTTCCCAGTTTGAAGAGACACTTGGCCAACAGGCAAAGAGGCAAAGAAGGAAGGCCCATAGCCAGGGTGACAGACCAGGGACAGACTGCACTTGCTCCCAGTGTGGAAGGGATTGTCACTCCCGAATCGGCCTTTTCAGCCACACTAGACACTGTTCCAGAACCACCAATCAGAGCGCGATACCATAGTCTTTCGAGACTGAAGGTTGCCAACTACTGCTACTACTAATTACACCACTGAGATAACCTTTGCAGCATGCAAAAGCCAGGAATTCATAATTGGACTTGCTCATAATTGCACTGCAATAGATTACAGTGTTGACACGCTTGAGATCTGGAACTGATATTTTTGGCTCATTGAGTACATTTGAAAATGAATCCTAAAACATAAGCGCTCAGTTGTGCTGTCGTAGACAATCAATCCCCATTCATTGAATTGGCTCACTGTGGTGTTCCTCTATTGCAGTCAATGGGGAAGTGAACTCACAGAGGTGTTCCATGTGCACAGAGATTGCCCACAGAGCACTATGTAGTATTAACCAAAGATCACCGACTGGGATGTGGTAGTGATGTGATTAAGAACTGAGATCATAGTTGCATCATCACCAGCAATTACAGAGGTCACCCCAGGCAAATGAGGCAGGGAACAGAGAAGGTAAAGAACAGGGATGGGCACTCAACTCGTGGTGACTCGACTCAAGTCATCCAAAAATGTGGTTTGGGACAACTCATGTTGACTCAAGTCTTGGACATTGCTGACTCCAACTCAACTCACAAATTGGTGCAGTGACTCTAAAAACAAGTCAGGACTCAAAATGACTCGAGTCCCTGTCTTGTTTGTGTGTGTTTTTGCTTACATTTTTCCCCCGCATCACACTGAAAGACCTTGTGGGTGATCCAGAGTGACCATTCGGTGGGAGAGGCTTGCTCTCTCACTTCTTTTCCTTGCTTGTAGCCCTTGGTGGCTATACAGAATTGCAACTGAGCCACTTTCACCATGGTCAGAACCTTCGAGTCTCTCCTGCTTCTTTCTCTTCCAGGTCTCCCTCCTGCTCTCTCCCTTCCCACTCCTTTAAAACCTCCCATTTCCCAGCTTCAGGCTCCCAGTAACCAGGTAACTCTCTTGATCTCCCCCTCCTTGCTTGTGCTATCACATGCCTCCTTTCCCCTGTAAGGATTTCCTCCTCTTTCATTTTTTACTTTGATACTGCTTACATTTTGGGTCTAGTCATATGAGTGACTAGTGAGTATACACTGCATTGAGTTTTTGATTTCCCCCTCCCTGCCACCGAACTATAAACCCAGAGATTTTCAACTGGTGTGCTGTGGCACACTGGTGAAAGGTCTTTGCAAAGGCACTTGGCAGTGGAAGTTTGGAGTACAGTGGTTGAAAAACTGTTCCAGGTCCTGCAGCTCTGTTTCTACAGCAACTATCTGCAGTAACGAATTGTCTGTCCCTCTTCCTCCACTGGCAGAGCTGGCGGAGGAAAGAGAAAGAGTCGCAGAACCCAGAAGAGTCTCTGGGAAGCTGGAAGTGACGTCACAAGAGGCGAAGACCATAGAGGTCAGTGTGCCATGAGAAGCATTGAAAATTGCTGTCTTATCCAATACAATAAAAGCTCTTTGCTGTTGTACATTTACCCTTGCCTCCCTCTTTCTTACATGCCAAACCACTGAGTTATGGCATTGACCAGCACACTCAGTCCCTGCACTCACAATAAATTTATGTTGGGTGGAAATGGTTGGCAACCTTCAGTCTTGAAAGACTATGGTATAAGCCTACAGCACCTGGTATTCCCAAGCGGTCTCCCATCCAAGTACTAACCAGGCCTGACCCTGCTTAGCTTCCAAGATCAGATGAGATCAGGAATGTGCCAGGTACCCAACAGGTGGAAATATTACAAATGTTTTGTAAAACACCCTCTCTTCTGTCTTCATTCTCCCAAATTTCAGCTATTTGAACCTCATGAGCCCAGACAGCTTTTCATCTGAGATGGATTCTCACAAGCAGAAACCATTCAAAGATAAATAAATAATGCAAGATGGTCATTAAATAATTGGGTGAAGCACTTTAGGAACCCACAGAGGTCCAAAACAAAGTACAATATAGTACAATGATTTTTTTTAAAAAAAGATAAATCGGATAGAAGAGAGAGAAGCTGTGGCATCAGCTATTCCATTGCTGGGGTTATTCTGTTTTATCCTGTTCCAGGTTTTTGCACTCCTCATTAAATCAAAGCTCGGCTCATCAACTCTTCTCTCAGACATTTTTGCTGTATATCTTTCCTGCCTCCCCCACATCTAAATTGGTAAAATAAATATTAATTTGTTCTCTCCCCCATTTAGTGCTCTGACACATCCACGGTGATATATTCGATATAAATAGCTCTTTATTATGACATGTCTGCGCTTTCGCTTTGCACACAGAACTGCAACATTTACTTTGCATTTATCATGGTAGAAAGTAGACAAAGCTGTTTTAGAAGCATGGAATATTTGAAGTTCCACAGGATGGCTCCTGAAAGGCACCCTAGCTGCTTAGGCACAAAGGCGCATGGAGGGGAAGCGGTGGACTTGTTATCTGGTGTGCTCCCTGGAGCATTTGGTGGGCCACTGTGAGATACAGGAACATAAAAACATAAGAACAGCCCCACTGGATCAGGTCATAGGCCCATCTAGTCCAGCTTCCTGTATCTCACAGCGGCCCACCAAATGCCCCAGGGAGCACTCCAGATAACAAGAGACCTCATCCTGGTACCCTCCCTTGCATCTGGCATTCTGACATAACCCATTTCTAAAATCAGGAGGTTGCGCATACACATCATGGCTTGTACCCCGTATTGGATTTTTCCTCCAGAAACTTGTCCAATCCCCTTTTAAAGGCATCCAGGCTAGACGCCATCACCACATCCTGTGGCAAGGAGTTCCACAGACCAACCACATGCTGAGTAAAGAAATATTTTCTCTTGTCTGTTCTAACTCTCCCAACACTCAATTTGAGTGGCTGTCCCCTGGTTCTGGTGTTATG
Organism: Tiliqua scincoides; assembly: GCF_035046505.1. Lineage (NCBI taxonomy): Eukaryota > Metazoa > Chordata > Lepidosauria > Squamata > Scincidae > Tiliqua > Tiliqua scincoides. The sequence goes on along the minus strand of NC_089824.1, from coordinate 11,335,650 downwards.
TGAGAGTGTAAAGAGCATCTCCCTATCCACTCTGTCCATCCCCTGCATAATTTTGTATGTATCCAGGAAGCTGATGGGCCTATGGCCTGATCCAGTAGGGCTGTTCTTATGTTCTTATGTTCGTATGACAGGCACACAGGAGTGTGTGCCGAAGCTGCATATGAGCGGAAGGCTCTGTCATGCAGTGCAAGGGAAATGGGCAGTGAGGTGTTGTAATAATGCCCTCCAAGACTCTGTGGAAGTTACTTGGCGTTGGCCCACCCTGAGAAATTTCAGCTTGGATGTCCCTTTACCTCCCTCAAATATTTAATCTGAGGAGCATCCTCAGAGGCACTTAAATTTGCTTCAGATAAAATAGGGTAGGATGAATCCTAAAGATGCATCCATTAGCAGGAATTCTCAGAGAGGGTGGTGAGTCCTCAAAGCCCTTGCCATGAACTCGCTGAGTAGCCTTGGGCAAGCCATTGTCAGTCTTGCCTGCAACATGGGGAATAATAATACTATCCTACTTTGCAGGGGTGTTGTAAGACTTCAGACTAGATAAAGTAGAAGAAGCACTTTCAACATTCAGAATGCCAGGTAAATGATATGTTTGTTTTAGAACTGGGAGTCCAGGAGCAGCTGCGTTTCCAGGAGAACCCTGAAGCTGCGAACCTATAGACTGTCATGTCGATAAAAGAGATCAACAAGATAACATCTAAGGTTTTGGTTTTAAAAGGAGGAGGAGAAGAAGAAGAAGAAGATTTAAAACCAAAATTTGAAAACACACATTCAAAGTTTCAAATTAAAATTTTGAAAATTTTGTCTGAACCAGATTTTGGGGGGAGAAAGTGATAGCTGTCATATGCAATTTTGAGACCTGTATTTTCTCACTTCTGTTGTTTTGGGTTCATCCTCTCAAGACTTTTGAAGGTTATGGGAACCTTGTTCTCTCCAGTCTGGCTCAATCAACTTGCACCCTCCTGAGGCAAAATTAGACGCTCACACCTGTCTTTCGTCTGTTGCAAATTTGGGGGAGCTCACCATCTCCCTCAAGAATTAATGGAAGCTTGCCAGATTGATCATACAAAGTCCCATTATCAACCTACTGGAACCTAAGAGCTCTTATCTCTTCCACATAGAAACCAAATGACAGATCGAATCAAATTTACATTTAGGAGATATCCTTCACACAAGGGCTGTGAGGTACTTAGCACAGTCAATATTTTTTTTTTTAAAAAAAGCATTACCAATGTCAATGCAGTAGGAGTAAACTAAAGTCAAGCGGGTAATTAAGTTCAAAAATGAACCCTAATGCAATGCAATTCATTTTTATCTTTGGCCTGTCATGCAATTTATATCAAGGGGCTTTGCTAGGTGCATTTCCAGAAAAAGAGGGGGGCATTTTTGTTTCATTATTATTTTGCTGAATCACAACCTAAGCTGGGTTGGTTGCAGCTGCAATTCAGGATCTGGCCCAGGGGTGTCCAAACATTTTGGCAGGAGGGCCACATCATCTCTCTGACACTGTATCGGGGGGGGGGGGGCTGGGGGAAAAAAAGAATTAATTGCATTTCAAATTTGAATAAATTTACATAAATGAATTTATTAGAAATGGAACTTATATGAATGAATGAAGGTCTTGCAGTAGCTCAAGGCCTATAAAAGGGCTTGCACAAAGAAAGGGCAGCCTTTACTGCAGCATGACAGATGTGAAACAGCAAGCAGTGGAGGGAGCCCTCATCCCACAGCTCAGGTGAGAGGTCATCGGGCCAGCATGGGCTCCAGCAAGTCTCTGGAGGGCCAGAGGCTCATTGAAGACTGGGGGCTCCCTGAGGGCCTGATTGGGAGCCCCTGAGGGCCGCAAGTGGCCCCCGGGCCGGGGTTTGGGCACCCCTGATCTAGCCAAAGGAGAAGGCCAGATCAAAAAGAAACAGAAAGATATGTGTGGTGAGGGACAAACTGGACAGGCTGGAGAGGGAGGGAGGAAGGGAGAGAGAGAGAGATAGTATGGGGAGACATAGGGCCAGCTCCTGGCTCAGGTTGACCACCCTCTGAAGTTTCATCCCTACCAGGTGCAGTAGCACTACAAAGAAGAACTCCCCCGTCTGCCACCTAGGGTCCAATCCTATTCAACTTTCCTGCTGTGGAGGGTCAGTCACGGGGTCTTCTCAATGTAAGAGGACTTTTGTTCCCTTACCTACTGCTGCAATGTGGTAGTACTGATGGTGGAAAGTTGGATAGGATTGTGCTCCTAATCTCAGGGCTGCTGGGATCCGGGGGGGGGGGGGGGGATGGGAGTTAAGAGTATGCAAAGGGGAACCCCATAAGGCTTATGCTTGAAGGCCTTCATATGCCTAATACTGCTACTGGTGGTGGATTCTGGAGAAAAAAGAGGAAATGAAAAGGTGGGGAGAATCTGAAGAGAGAGGAGTGAGCATGATTGGAAGTAAGATACAGTGATTCAGGTGAGGGAGAATGGAGAGAGACAGAAAAAAGTGGTAAGCACTTGATAAAAATGTGTGCTTTGTCCTATATGCCCTACTACCCAGGCAAAAATTCAGAACACACAAGGTAGACACCTGTGTGTCTACCTTGCAACGCTGTGTTGTGGGACCCCTCTTGCATAGAAATAAATCACAATGATTTTGCTCTGTTTTCCTGCGTTTATCCATCTAAAAATGTATATCTCTTCTTTCAGCCCTTAAAAAGGCTCCCAAAGTGGTTCCCGGCCACATGAAAATTAACAACTCAGTTCATCATAGGTATCCTATTACAGTCCAAATTAACAATAAGATATAAACAGACTTAACTTTAATGGAATTTGCTGAAGGTTACAATATAAAGATGGGTGTGCGACATAAAAAGAAAACCTGGAGTTGAAATCAAAAGACACAATTATTTGGAGAAGAACAGGAGAAAAGGAGGTGTAGAATAATATACCTGTGATGGGAGAAATTAATGAAGTGAATGAGAATTCTGTAGGTGCGTACAGCAGTAGCATTTTGCAAATTTATTTCCCAGAACCAACTGCCTGACTACTGCTGGAAAAAGAACACCGGTTGAGAGGAATCTGATTCACCAAGGCAATTTTTACCTTCTTAATTTTAAGCATATTGGGCAGGAGGTCTGGCTTAGTGGTAAAGCTGCAGCCTATAATGTCCGAAGAACATCTGGGAATGCTGAGACTGCTGGAAACATCCAAGAGCTGCTGATGAGATGCGTCACCCCAGCTGATGAGAGAAGCAGGGGATGACCCCTTCAGTGAGAGTAAAGGAGTGCCATCAGAAAAAGCATGGAGGTGAATGCAACCAGGAAGATACCAGACTGTGAAGGATTCTACCTGGACAGAAGGCATTCTATGGAAGATTAGAACTTATAATTGTAAAAATCCTTACATGGGGATTTAGAAAGCCTGCCTATGCAAACTGCCTTGGATTAAAGTCAGAGGAGAAATCCAATTACAAGAAAGGTAGTATATAAATACTGGTGGTATCATCAATCATCATCATCATCATCTATTACTCTTGGGTCTCATTCATTGACAGGGGTATTGACATTGTTCAGGTTCTTCCACTTCAGAAAGAAAGCTGGTAGACACAGTCATGGCACCCTGTTCATGAGAAAAGTCTGAATATGGGGCATTTTATGGGCCAGGTCAACAGACAATTCCCCTCCAGGTGGGTCTATAAAAGGGAGTAAAGCTATGCATATCTTGCCCATCATGTCTGCCCTGCCTCCATAACCCCATGTACTTAGCTGTATTGGGTTAGCTATACTGGCTGAATACTGCCCAATACAGAATAAAATCCAATGTGCCCAATACAAAATCAATCGGTCAGTTACCATTTTTTTCTGGAAAACTGACTGTGCAGTTTTGGCCTTCATGACTGAGTTTTGTGCACATAGGCTGTGATACCCCAACATGGATAGCTGAGAATGTCAAAGACAGTGCAGACCCAGTGGGTGAGGAGGGCAGGCACAATTTGTTCCCCTTCGTCCAATGAACTGGATCACCTGATCCAGTCCTATGACTCTCAAAAGAACCACATAGCATGAAGTTAGGGTGACCAGTGGAAAAAGAGAACATGTCTGTCAGCCCAAACCTACCTACTGTAGATACTCGGGTATAGGCATTCTGGAGCATGACCTGCCTTTTTCTACCATTATTCCATTCTTTTTCAAGTACCCCTAAAGGTCCTGTTGAGTGTCCCTGGGAGTACATGAATACCAGGTTGGGAACCACCGATTTACTGGTATGTTGCTTACAGTGCACTTACTCTGATAGTGTTTACAAAAAGGTGGTGAAGACCAGAATTTAAAAAGAATAAAAATGTATCTTATGATCTTTTACTATGTTTTTAATAAATTAGAGGCTACAGTTCTTAGGTAACAATTGGAGGTAGGTTATTTTTCAGGATCTGGCCTGGGGTAAAATCAGACAAAACTGTAGTCAGACACCCCTCTAAGTTTAACTCCCGACTTATCTGAGGGTCACAGAAAATTCCATGAATGTTGGCTCAAAACCTGCCCTCGACTTATCTGTGGGGTTGACTTATGGGCGAATATCTACGGTAAATCCCTGCGTGGTGATGTAAAGGCACTGGTGCAAGCTATACTGCATCTCTCGGGCATTTGCGGCTGCTGGAGGTCTCCTTGGGGTAAGCAGATCTTTGTCCCTTTGCATTAGGGTAAGCCCAGCATTTACAATGGGTCGACATGGACCTGCACCAGTAATAATGCTTGCGTAAGTCTGCATTGATCCATGTAGGCAGATCACGTCTGGGAATAGAGTCAGGATTTGGGGCGCGCCACTACCATCAAACCCCCCATTTCCGGGTCCTGTCACACACCCCGTCCCATCCTTTCCCATTATGCCCTCCCCCACCCTGTTCCAACCCTCTGCATCAGGCTCACCTCCTCCAGCGGGCCTCTTTTCTCTGCTGGCGTGCATGCCAGCTGCCTGTTATATCGCACAGCTCTTTATGGTGGTTTTACAGCAGCCAAATGTTTGGCAACCTTCAGTCTCGAAAGACTATGGTATAAGCCTACAGCAACCAGTATACCCAGGCAATGCCAGCAGAATACACATTCTGTTGGCTCAGGACTTACATAAGAACATAAGAACAGCCCCACTGGATCAGGCCATAGGCCCATCTAGTCCAGCTTCCTGTACTAGACATCTCTAAGTCTCCTTTTATCTCCCCTTTCCCTCCCTCACCATCCAGAGGGCCAACCGCTTCTCTGGCGGGTTTCCTGCTTCTAACATATTTGAAGAAGCTTTTATTATTCCCCTTAATGTTGCTGGCCATGCGTTCCTCATAGTCTCGCTTGGCCTCCCGTATCACCTTCTTACATTTCTTTTGCCACAGTTTATGTTCCTTTTTATTCTCCTCATTAGGGCAAGACTTCCATTTACGGAAGGAAGCTTCCTTGCCCTTCACAGCCTCTCTAACTTGGCTGGTTAGCCATGTGGGCACCCTCCTGGATTTAGTGGAATAGGATTGGATAGGATTGGATGGTAAGCTTCTAATATCTAGGTAGAAGATGAAGGAATTCATAAGGGCCCTGTCCAGATGATCAACCTATGTAGAATCTACCTATGTAAATTCTACCTCCCAAGAGCAATCAGTGCTCAAACAGAGAGAAAGTTAAGACTGTTCAATGTGTCTACCAAAAGAATTAGATCTCCGTGATACAAGGAAGCAGATAAAAGCCTTTGATTAAACTCACATTGCTAGCTCTTAAGTACAACAACAAACAGAACTCAGCAGGAAGTGATTCGATGAAGACAGAAGAAGGGCATAAGTAAAGACGACCACCATCTCCTCCAAAGCCAACAAGACAAGTTAGCAATAATTCTACTCACTGTCTAGAATTTTTATTGGCCAACAGTTTTTACAATGGTTTTTGCAATAGGATTTAGTCCACGGGGATATAAATGTGAGGTATTTACAAAATATTCTGTATTCCATACTACTGCATATTCGGTGGTTTGTATGACATATTCAGGACACATTGTCCACTGTTGTCATGGAAATTATGAGTTAATTAAGCTTGAAGTACCATTTTGATTCAGCATTGGCTATTAAGCTAAAAATAGCAGGTTGCTTCCTTTTAGTGATGAAAAGTCTAACAGGCACTTTTGGATTGGATTCAAAAATAAAAAATTTCTTTGGCTCTAATTAATAACTCAAATAATGATTGGATAAATATTCAGCTAAAGACAAATTTATTCTACCTTAAAAAAAAGAAGAGTCCCGCTGCATCAGGTCAAAGGCCCATCTACAGGCCCAGCTTCCTGTATCTCACAATGGCTCACCAGATGCCTCGGGGAGTGCACAACGCAAGAGACCTGCATCCTGGTTGTGCAGTTCTAGAGAGTTGTAAAACATGCACATCTGATAATGGTGGTGCTGAAAGCCCTCAACTTTCTGCAAAATAGAAACTACTTAGCCCTCCATCTAACAGGGGCACTAAAGCCAAGACCACAAAGCCCAGACAGCTTCTAGAATATTAGCGAATCGAACAACTCACAGCGCACTCCTATACACACCTTATGCCAATGGAGTGGCTTCTCCGTTGGCACAAATATGCCATAAAGTAAGTTGCTGCGGCACAGAAGATAGTTGCACTGGTGGGAAGGCCTGTGCCTCTTGCTAGCACCAGTGCAGGTCTCAATGTGTGCCAGGACAGGTAAACTCTGTGCCAGGCAGTAGAGGGGTGGGGAAAGGGGGTATAACAGGGGAGAGGGCATGGGTGAGTGGATCAGGCCTGGGAAGGGGAAGAATCAGCAGCAGTAATGTACACTGTATCCTATCCCCCATTCCAGGTGAGATCCGACAACGCGAATCCCCTTGGATTTGCATCAGGACTTTAGCAGTAGCAGGTCCAAGCAGATCCGTTGCTGTGGTTGTGGCTTTCCCCAGGGCAAGGGAACAAGTGTCCCCTTATCTCAAGGAGACCTCCAGCCTACAAAAGTTCCCTCGCAGGATGCAACACAAGACATGCTGGCTCCTCTGCATTGGTGCAGGAGAATTTTGTTAGGGTTGGGCTGCCTGTGTCTGAGGTCTGCTACCATACTACCACCTTCCACCACTAAACACCTTCGACTGGGGGGGGGGAGGGACAAGGAGAAATTGAAGTACTGAAGCTCCTATTTCAATGCGCTGCAGGTGCATGGCTGCTGAGTGGATAGTAGAAAATTGGATAGAACTGGGCCCTCAGTTGTCTCAAAAACTTCTATTTCTTGGGCGAGTAAAAGTCAAATAATTACACACACGCACACATAACCTCAGCCCCACCCCTTAGCCTGTGTGTGCATGGGAAGGGTCACCTCCCCCAAACTACGTTGGTTTCTTCCAGAACATTCCAGAGATATCTCTGGATCAGCTCCCAGTTGTTCTCTTCAAACATATACAGTCAGTTCTCATTGTCAACTGGGGTTAGGTTCCTAGAAGACTTAATGGATAACAAATTAGTGGATATTGAATCATTGAGCCTATGGAGAAGATGGAGTTAGGCTCCAGGGGACCCCCTTCACTATACACTCCATGACCTTTATGAACCTGAATCTTAACTTGAAGTCTATGGGGCTGGGTGATAACGAGGGCTCATCAATATCTCCAACATCTGATGCTTCCTGCTCCATGTTGACTATCCCTTGAAGGTTGTTGTCCCAACAACAGGGCCTCAGAGTCCAGCAGTGGGGAGGGTGTTGCTTCACCCTTCCTCCTCCACCACCTACCTCTTGCTTGCCCCAGCCCCAGAGCAGCCCTCAGGAAGACTTCGTGAGACCTTCATCATCAGCCTCTCATCATCGCCAGGGTTGTGAAGGTTCCGCAGGACTCCCTGAGATGGTGCCCAAGATGGTGGGGCAAGACTGAAAGCAAATGCAGACACTTTCAGGCCAATACCAATGCCTCTCTGATTAGAAAATTGGCCCAATCCAGACAACCTTCTAAAAAATGAGGAGCATAATTGGCTGGACTCAATTAGTGCAACCCCCTCCCCCGTCAGCCTTATACTGTATAGGCATACTGTTGCGGGAGGTTTGGGGGTGGAGTGTAGGAGTCTCCAGCAGAGCAAAATCAAACGGCAGCACAACAGAAACTCGAGGCTGATGTTCAAGGCAAACTCTCAGAAGGCAAAGAGGCACTTGACACGAGAGTTAGGTTCCATCACCAAGATATATTATATACAAGGATATTTACAGCAACACTGGTCAATCATACAGCAACACACATTACGGCATCCTGATTCCTATTCCTTAACACTCACCACCCTACACGCTCACCCTCACTCACCCCCTCACTCACCGAGGAGTGTTTGTCTTCGGCCTTGGTATATGCACAAGGCACACCCACAATCAGCTGCACAGAGTCAGCAATCAGGAACAGCTGCTCCCTGTTACTTGCAACAAACAGACTATTCACCACAGCGTTTGTTGCATTCCCTCCTGTGCACAGGACCTGAGTGATTTCCTGGGTTCAGACCTCAACACATACCTCCCTCTGCACGACACTGGCAGTACCTTCTGCTTGTGAAGAGGCCACTGTAACTTCTCCTTCTCCTCCTGGAACCTCTCTCGCCTCTGCCTGCCTGTTTGTCACTGCGCCAAACCCCACCCCCCACCCCAAGTATTAGTGGATAACAAGAACAAAGTTGTAGATAAAGAGAGGTAGGTGACAATTCTGCCTCTCGTAGATAAGCAAATTTGCATATAGTGAACAGTATATATACTGTTCCCTGCTTCTCTCAGGGTAACATCTGTCCTTATGCAGCACAATTCTAGACATGCCTACCCAGAAATAAGTCCCCTGGGAGTTTATTTAATGGCACAATCCTAATCTCCACTAGCGCCAGTCTAGCATACCATAAAGCATGTTGAGACAGTGCAGCTTTAGTGCACCAGCGGGAAGGTCTGCCAGTACCAGTGTAAGGAGGATCACATGTCAGAACAGGTAAGAGCTGCTCTGAGCAGCATAGAGGTGCGGGAAGGGCAGGGGGAAGGAGGGGGTTAACTAGGTGGGGTGGGCGGAGACAGGGTGGAGGTGAGAACAGGAGGGGGCGGGATCAGTGGTACTGGTGCGCACCATATCCTATCCCAGGCCAAATCAGATGACCCGAGGCTGCTGGGACATGCGCCAGCAATTTGGATGGTGCAGGTCTGAGCAGACCTATTGCAGAGGCTGAAGCTTTCCCCAGGGAAGGGGAGAAGTGTCCTTATCTTGAGGAGACCTCTAGCCTGCTCGCTACCAGTACAGAAAGCAGCACGGCTTTGCTGGCCCTGTTGCATGGGCACTGGTTAGGATTGCAGTGCCTGAGAGTTCTACCCAATCCTTCAATAGTATTCCAGGTCAGTTTATGAAACGAGCAAACACTGGCTGTTTCAAGAACATGGATGTTTCTGGACCTTGCTAACTCTTGCAGTCTGTCCTGAAATCTCAGCATCAATCTCTGGAAGATGAACTCAAAGACAACCTCGACTAAATGACGTATCATGTTGGAAAAGGAAATCTCTGGAAGTAGCTTCAATCAGAGCTCACAACCCTAAGCGGGAAAGAGTTTGATCTGAGGAGGAGAGAACGTGGAAGGAGGGCGAGAAAGCACACCATTGGTGAGGCAGCAACAGACATGGATCCCAGGTACCATGGGAGCTTGAGCTGGGTCTGGCAGCAGCTAGGATCCACAAGGGAGGAGCATGGCCACCATTTGTTTACCTCTCCTCTCCTCTCCTCTCGGGCAGCGGCTTCTGTTTGTAGCACAGCTTAACCTTCCACTATGTATTTCTGTGTCTGCTTGGCTAAAAACATAGTGCTCCAACTAATGGCTCTGCCTTCACTTCTCCCTGTTGCACCACTTATTCTGGGATCTCCGTCATTATCAGTCTGAAATATAGGAACCCAGTAAGTCCACAACCCAACATCCACAGAATCCTCAAACCTGCCCTAGGTTAGGTTTATCACTCTGGATATCACTCTGGTTTCCATCATCTAATTTTCTCACCTCTAAGTGTCATAGTTTGCAGTGGCAACTTGACCTCCAGGGAGCTGTCCCATTTGTCTTCGCTTAGGCAATAGTTAGTTACTAGTTAGTATGCAAGACAAATGGCAGTGCAATCACATGAAGAGAAGGTACCTGCCATTTCAAGTCACAGGGCAAAAAATGGCTTATGCAGGTATTAGGCATCTTTAAACAGAAGAATGCATGGATAGTAGTGTGTCCAGGTTATGAGATGAGGAGCTGCTGTAAAAAGGGATGATGAACAAGGTAGCTGGTAAAAACATGCTATGGCTGGTGAAGTGAGTCACGTCAGGGGGGTCAACGATTTGCGACTCAACCCATGACTTGCGCGTAGTGATTCCAACACATCCCTGGGTTGATGTCATGTACAGAGTGTCATTCATGAGATATGGATTCTACTCAGTGATGGAATTTTATAGATGACTGAGCTAGTCACTCTCCCTCAGACTAACCTGCCTCATAGGGCAGTTGTGGGGATGAAACAGGGACATCCCTATGTAAAATGCGTCCCGGGTTTCTTTGAAGGAGAAACAGGACATAGATGTGAACTCTACACACTCTTATGAGTCCACTTGGGAGAAATGAAGACTACCCACTGGCAAGGTTTGTCAACCCTCACAAATTGGCCTACAGCAGGGGTTCTCAAATCATGCCTTTGGGTGTCGCTTAGTATAGATTGGGGTGGCATGAAGCTGTGCTTTCTAGAACCCGAAGCCTCCAGAGGCTAGGAGAGCTCTGACCCACAGTTTGAGAAACTCTGATCTATGAGATATGAAGTCTCAGCCCAAATCAAGGCCTCTGTTTCAGCCATAAGGCTCAGGCCAAGTGGATAAAGGGTGCTTTTTCAATGCCTCTTCTATAAGCGATGGAGATCTGTTCCTGGATGCAAATCATTTCTTGCTAAAGCAGAACCAGAATGGTTTGCCATTTCCTCTCCTGAAATGCCTTTTCCCCCTGATGGTTGCACAGAAAGAGCTACCATTCATTCTCACAGCAACCATGCTCATGAGGAACCGTTTATATCCAGCTACCGCTGGTGCTCACAGAAGCCACTGACATTGTTGGGAAATATTAGCAGCCCGCAAGCCATCCATTTCCAGGAATCCATCAGCTTCCTATCTTGGCTACAGGCCCCAAATGCCCATGTCCTGTTTAATATAATATGCAGCAATTTCTAATCTCATTTTAGTTCTTGTTTGTAAGTGCTAAAATTTGATTTCCTGGCAAAAATAATTGCTATGCTAGATTTGTCCAAGGCACACGTTTTAACTGTCCAGATTTACCATGGCCATTCTCTTTTTGCTGACATCTGTCCCGATGAAGTCACAGACCCAATTTTGCTTTTTAGGAGACTTGAGCAACGCTCTTTTAAAACCTTGCAGTGCACTTGAGCAGTGGCTCTCAAAACTTTTAGCACCGGGATCCACTTTTTAGAATGAGAATCTGTCAGGACCCACCTGAAGTGATGTCAGGACCGGAAGTGACATCATCAAGCAGGAAAATTTTTAACAATCCTAGGCTGCAATCCTACCCACACTTACCCAGCAGTAAGTCCCATTTCCTATCATTGTTAAAAGAATATACATAGTAGCTTGTTAAAAGTACAGGTCTGTAACATTTTCCCAAATGCAGTCACATACCACGGTAGCAGCAAGTCTAAAACATTAAGAATAAATTATTGAAATGAATGGGGACCCACCTGAAATTGGCTTGCAACCCACCTAGTGGGTCCCAACCCACAGTTTGAGAAACACTGCGCTAGAGTGTTCTAGCTTCCCTCCACATTCCTCACACAGTTGCCAACCCAGATAACAATGGCTACTGGCAGAGTTCTGAGTTGCAGCTATTGTGCACTTTGTTTGAGCAGATACATTATGGATTTAATGGACTAAGCATTTTTTGCTTTTCAGAAAGGGAATGTGTGTGGTCAGTTTACAAATGTACCTGCTTGAAGACTAGCTCTCATGCTGTAAAACAATACAGGCATGCGCCACTTAACAACAGATCGCATAATGGCAGACCGCAAATATCACGGTGGCCAAGCACAATAAAGATGCAGGCAATCGGGCAATGAGGCAATCGGGTCTCCCATAGACTGCAGCAGAGTGTCTGTTTAAGAGAGGCTCTAAATGCAAAGAAGAGGCAATCTATCTCCCATATCTCCCTAAGGACCATCTCTTCCTTAGCCATAGTTCACAATGATTTTTTTTTTTGTAATTACGTTTGCATTTCATCTCAAGGCAGTTCAAGGGACACACAGGGGAAACTCAAGGTAGTGTCCATGGGGTACACAGGTGGTCACCCACCTAATCATTGATGAGATCTGGCCCTGTTTAGCTCCAGAAAGTTGACTATGGGCACAATCCTAACCAGGTCTACTCAGAAGTCCTATTTTGTTCAGTGGGGCTTACTCTCAGGAAAGTGTGGTTCGGATTGCAGCCTACATCATGTACCTTCAGGCCATACCCTGGGAAAACATGGAAGTTTTAGGGCGCAATCCTAACCAACTTTCTAGCACGGACATAGCTGTGCCAACGTGGCATGCACTGCATCCTGCAGTGGGCGGCAGTCAAGGGGAGCCTCCTCAAGGTAAGGGCATGTTTGTTACCTTACCTTGGGCCTGCATTGCAACTAGGTCAGTGCTGGAATATTGGTTAGGATTGCGCCCTTCGTTGTACTACTTGCAGGTGGGGACACACGTGATTGGATGGTCCATAGTAAAAAAAAGCAGCAATTAAACCTGACACTTTAGCAATGTTATGCCAGAACCTGGTCAGCTTGAGGTTGACCTACAATGTCTGCATTGAAAAAAGACCACCATGAATACGCATATTGTGACAGCCAAGTGTAGAGCTCACTATAAGTGCACTATCAGTGCCTTCCTATGACCCCTGCTGGATATTTAACTCACTGACTGTCTCAATCACTCCCTGGGTGCTGAGGGCATATACTGGCCCATGGTCTGACTTCTTCAATGAAGGTAACTCTGTCCTTGAATGGCCAGACTAACTGGACATTGACATTTGATCTAGTCTAATTGATATATAGGTCCATGTATTATATGCCATATGCTAATTCAATAAATAAATCTGAATGGGTCTTCATTTCTGTGCTGCACAAGAGGCTGCAATGCCTCTAATCTAATCAGTAGTTGACCCACTAATACCAGGTAGGTGATACCACAGGGTATAAAAGGAAACAAGCTCATTATCCAATCTTTAAAAACCACAATCCTGTTATAAGTCACCCTAAGTGAAACATGGGACACGAACTTGATAGCAAACTATACCCTACAAGGTTAGGGTCGCATAACTTCTGTGAAGAGATACAAGTTAAATCCCCCTTTCTTCAAGTATACACTTGTAATTTCATTTGATGACCTTGATTTATGAATTGCTCTTTATTTCCTTTTTATGATGTTGGCCCTCACCATACTGTAAAAAAAGTAATATTATATTAATTAAATTATTTGTACTGCACCTTTCCCCATCCAAATGGAGGTGTTCATATGACTTACAGTCTAAAATCAATATTCAATTACAACCCATTGAAGCAACACCAGGTAATAAAAAAAACTGAAAGACAGAAAAGAAAAGCACAGCCCAGGGAGAGAATTAACAAAAAAATCAACCCCTCCAAAAGGGCTCAGCCCAAATCAGAACAAGCAGAAAGAAAAAGAAAATATATAAGACACCATCAAAATACTTGCGGAGAGGGTGGACCAATCAGAAATGAGTTTTCCATAACATGATGGATGGAGAAGACCCAGCCCTGCATAGCCATCAACTAAACCTCTGATAACACAGGCCAACACACATTTTGCTTCCTTAAACGTTACACCAATTCCTGGATATATTTGGGATGCCGATTCCAAAAATGGCATTTGTTTTGCCCTGTCATGTCTAGTTTTGGAGACACGGCATAGCCTCTTTAGTGATTGGTTCAAGGCTTCCTCATGAGGCTATACTATATCTCCAAAACTAGATGTGATGGGGCAAAACTGATGCCATTTTTGGAATCGGCACCCCAAATTCATATCAAACCACCATAAAGTTTGGAAAAACTTTTCTGACCCTCAATTTTGTAGGCCTGTGCTCAGGAGATGGGTCCTTTTATACTGGGGAAGGGGTTCTTCAGGTACCTTGGGCCAAAAATGTATAGGACTTTAAAGGGAATCACTAGCATCTTGAACGGCACCTGGAAATGAATCTTCAGCCAATGAGACTGGTACAATATTATGGTACAAGACTATATGCAGGGATTTTCTTAGCTACTTGTCTTGGATTCCTTGTTTAGGGACGAGAAGAAGGAAATGTAGATTAAAATGTAGATTTGCCCTCAATCTGTACACATGAGTGTTACTGACATGATTTACAATAGTACATTTTTAAGAGGGAGGTGCCTAAAAGCCAAATAATTACACCCACACACTTACAGAGAGAGGGGGAGAGAGAGAGTTATATAACAGCAAAGACATACACAGTGAACAGTTATGGATTCCTCTGTGCATCACCAATTAATTGCTTCCATTTAGCAGCAATTTTATCTATTTGTCAGTCGTGTGTATTTGCTTAAAACAAAAGGTCACTGCAAAACATAATCTCTGCATATGACAGGATTTCTGGGCATCTTCTAAATACAAAAACATTTCAGTTACCACTAAAGGATTGTCCAAACAAGACAAGCTATGACTGGGAACGTAAGGAAGATGTCAGCTCTGAATAAGTTGTCAGCTCTTCAGTTGCCCAAACATGCTGCTGTGTACTTTCTTCCGCTGTAGTATCAAACCATACCTCGATAATATTTATCGAACTCACAGCCCGATCCTACATCCTGCCAGTTCATGCTATGGTGGGGGAGGAACTCAGATGGCCTGCAAGAGCTAAGTAAAATAACTTTTACTTACCTTCAGGAGCCTACCTGATAGCCAATAGGTCTCTTCAGACCTGTATCAGCTATTTTGCTAGCATAAGTTCAAGTACATGAAGGGGACACATCCAGGACAGGAAAAGGAATGGGATCTAGCATGTGCCACTGCAGTTGAGATATTCCCCCTACCTCCAAACTGCCCCTGCTGCCATCTTACCTGCTTAGGTGTGCGCCTGGTCTGTCGGTGGTAGGAGCACGAAGCTGCAGCCCATTGGCATTAGTGGCTCCAATGCGCTTGGCTGCAGCATGCCTTCTATGGCACCATATTGGCATTAGAACATGAGTTCCATCATAAACACCCAACACGATTGGGCCATCAGCCACTAAGTAGCAAACCTTACCAAGATCTGTGAAGACTGTGAAACCACAAAGTACTCAAAGCATCTCCTCCCACATGTCTCATAAAGAAGACAACATAGAACATAATGACATATTTCCAATTCTATCATGGCTGCACATGCACACATGTCAATCCATTGGAACTCTATTAATGCTGCCACCCAAGTAACATTACTGGCATGAACTGAGAATATAAGGACGTATTAAAAACTTTTGGTTTTGCAAAAGCGGAGCGTGATCACTCCACTTTCACTTCTGAAGCTGTGGGGAGCCCTGCAGAAGGTCACGCATGGTTCCTCGCACCCCAGGGGTGCAGGGAGCCCTGCATGACCCTCTGCAGGGTTCTTTGCTCCCCCTGGGAGGCTGCAGGAGGCTTGGGTAAGTGCGGCGCAATCCTGGGGATCGCGCCGCTGCCTACCCCCCACCCACACTGCCTACACCCCCCCCCCGCCTTCGCAAGAACTTAGAGCGGTTTTCAAACTCCCGGAGAGTTGGAAAACCTCTGCCTTAAACAATTAAGCAAAATTAGCTTTCAGGCGCAAGCAATTCTAAGATTCTTTTTACTGGAATGGTAACGTCCAGTCAGTTCAGCATTGCAGTAGACAGCAACTGTTACCCAGCACATGCCTGATCTTGTCTGATCTTGGAAGCTAAGCAGGGTCAGGCCTGGTTAGTACTTGGATGGGAGACCGCCTGGGAATACCGGGTGCTGTAGGCTTATACCATAGTCTTTCGAGACTGAAGGTTGCCAACCATTATACATGCACACAAAAAATGAATAATTGTGATGAGCAGTGGTGTAGCTTGATGGGGGTGGCTACTCCATGGCCCTCATGGATGGGCCATGGAAGATGATTGTCTTCCATTGAAACTTGAGAGGTTCAAGTCAACAGCCTGTATCACAAAGGAAGGCCAGCTGCAGTTCCTGCCATCAAACACCACTAAGGCCACAGCTTTTGCAGTGCCCCCTGTCCTACCTAGGTGCCTCTCTGCCCCTTGGTTTTCCTAGAATGGCTCTGACAATGAGTGGGAGGGTCCATTTACATTGTGTGTTGTGCTGTCTGCAGTACTTTCCGCACCCCCCTGTAGCTATGCTACTGGTTGGCCTCATGGATGGGCCATGGAAGATGTTTGTCTTCCATTGAACCTTGAGAGGTTCAAGTCAACAGCCTGTATCACAAAGGAAGGTCAGCTGCAGTTCCTGCCATTAAACACCATTAAGGCCACAGCCTTTGCAGTGATGCCACCTGAATGTGCCTAAATCAAGAAGCCTCTGCTAAGGCTCGGTGAAGATCTCATCTGATCATTGGATTCTGAAACTAGCAGACATCAGTGAGTTGGCTGTGGGTTCTGCCCAAGCAGAATCCAAAACTAGCCACCAGATTTCATTTCCCCCCCATGGAATTCTATTGCATCTCTCTTCAGAACCAGGCTGCCATTGTCCCTCTCTGGATGCTAAACATGGAAACCACCCATTAAATGCAGTTTTGGAACAAATGGAAGGGCATGCTGTTTATGTAAACAGTTTTATGAATGTGTGAAGCCCGAAGCAAAGAATGAGCCACTCATGAATTTTTTACCATGTATATGTACGCAAACAAATGGCTGGCACCTTATGGCCACTGTGACAGCAACAATAACTGAATTCCAGACCATGTGGCACAGTTGTGATCCCATCCCTGGGACTTTGTGATGTATGCAACGAGCACTGTGAAAGGGCATCTTGATGCTTTAAAGCAGCAAGCAAGAAATCAGGACAATTTACAAGGTAGGCAATGTGATCTGAAGTACAAGCCGTTGCCTATCTGTGCTGCCTAATTGAAAAGTCATCTTCCTTAGCCCCAAGCCTGGTGGTCTAGGAACTGCAGTGGATGAAGTCTGTCAGGGATTTTTGGAGTCTGAATCAAAGATCTCATGGTAGGGGCAATGTGACCTGGTCCATGGCCTGATGCTGTCTCAGGTCTACCACCTCTGCACTCCAAACCCTTCCATGTTCTTCACATGCTGTTGTTCAGTTCTAAAAGTGTGACTATGTCATCCCTGTTAATAAAACTGGAAGTTCTGCACTTTGTTGACAACATCATGCAAGGAACATGGTAAAGAGGCAAATGGTCTGTTTCTCGCTCATGTGAGCTGAAGCACTGTGGCTTGCATTGGTGGCAGGCTAGATGGAGACAATAGTGGTAGATTTAGAGTGGAAGGCACACCAAATCTTCTACTCCCTCGGGCCCCACACAGTCCTGCCACTGATACAACTTGCATCAGGAGGCCTCATGGATAGGTCAGCAGTGTCTCATGGCATGTTGCTAAACCATGGGTTGGTGAACTATTGGGGACTTCATGAGCTCAGGACCCAGAGTTCTCTTCTGCCACTGCAGGGAATGGGGGGGGGTACATCATAAGTGGCTGCAATTTGTGGGCAGTATAATGTTTCTAAATTGGTCGGCCTTAGTATAAATATGAAGAACCTGACTTCCTTCACCTGAGTGGTGAACAGAGTCACCTTGATCGAATAATGGGGTATAAATCCTGAAGAAGACAAAAAGAAGAAACAAATATCATCTGTTTGGCTGCTGCACTCTGGCCCATGATTCCAGCAACAGATCTCAGGGAAAAATTAGCCCTCCAAGTCCAGATTTGGTTATGAATGCCAATCGTCTCAACCAAACCCCCACCAAGTCTTGGAGAGTCCACAGAACAGCTACTCTTTATGCAGAAGGTTGATCAAGGAACCATCTTATCAGTTGTGTAACTACGGGGGGAGGGGCAGCATGGTAAACATTGCAAGTGCTGCAACGTGCCATGTAAGCAGCCCCTCCCACTTGCCATTGGCGCACTGTGGTGTGTTGCAATACCTGCAGTACTGACCATGCCACCCCTGTAGCTACACTATTGCATCTTATACTAGTCACATCAATCCAGTGGCAGACCTGCCATTCACTGAATGGGGCAAATGCCCCAGGTGCTGAGCCGAGTGTGCCTCTAGGACCATGAAGAAGCATCTCTGAGGTTCCCGACAAGGTCGGAAACTAGGATTCCGGTTTGCTGGAAGCACGGTTTAAGATGTCGGGGTAGCCTCTGGAGGCTTTTCCGATGCGTCCTGGAGCCGTGCAAGGTTCAGCATCATTTTGGTGAGTGGGGCGGATGGATTCACATGCAGGGGGCAGAGGCATCCCACCTGGAGGCTCAATCACGGACCTTTTCCTCAGGGCACGGGGCTGGGGAGGTCCGCCACTGCATCAATCATATCTATAGACCAGGGATATACATAGGAAGAGTGTTACTGGGACAGGAGAGTCTCAAGAAGTGACCTTCTTCAGCCCTGGTACCTGATGCCCTTCAACTGGAGATGCCAGCTGGGACTCGGCACATTTTTGCATAGAAAGTGTGCCTTCTACCACTGAGCTATGTTGCCTCTCCATTTCCTTAATGTACAAGGCCTTGTTCTCCTGAGAGGAAGAGGAGTGTGATGTAGAAGTGAGGAACATTTCCATTCTCAGGTCCCCTCTTCATTCTAGCACAGCATCTTTGCCAATGGCCATTTGCTGGTGTCTCTTTTGTAACTTTTTTTTTTTTTTTAAAGATTGTGAGCCCTCTGAGATAGGAAACCTCTTTAAAATTTATTTCTCTATGCAAATCACTTTGTAAATTTTTTTTGGCTGAATAAATACTTAATAATAATATTAACAATAACTAAGTAGATTTTTAAGATACCTTCTACTGGATTAATGGAACATTCGTAGTGGCAGTTAGGCACTAGTTTATATAGTCAAGGATATCTTTTTTAGCATGCTTGAACTATATATTATTACATCAGGGCACAGGCTAAAGTTAAAGAAGAGATTTCATGCATACATTAAGTGCAAGTTACACAAGTACGACATACAGCATTCTTTTCATTCCTCACATTCCAGGAGTGTCACTTTCCATTTCGCACATGGCCCTTGGGAGTCAGGCAACAGTTCCTGTTCATTTCACGGGGAACTGAATATAGTTGACTTGCTTCTGTTTGAAGGGGAACAGAACCTATCTGATACGACCCTTCTGTGAGACATCTGCTCTTTGGAGTCATTGAGTATATGGAATCAAAGCTGAACAGATTGCTCAAATGAGCATGAAATGAAAGGCACGGAGTACCACTAGAGGGAGCTCTAATTCTTACATAGCTTTACAGAAGTGAATAGAAAAGTCAAAGATCTCAGCACCAAATTGTAGGGACAGCTCCCCTTATATTCAATTATCGTCTAGTTGAGAACTAGGCAGACCTCAGGCTTGTAGCATCTTTGTTTTTTACAAGAATTCTGAGTGGAGGAACCTACATATAGCAATGGGGGGCAAGCAGAATTGCACCTAACAATAAGGAACAGGGTGATTCTGAGCCAGTGGCATAGCTAGAGGGGGTGCAAAACACTAAGGGAGCCTCACCGCAAAGTGCAAGGGGCCCCTCCCCCTCCCCTTCAGAGCCATTCCAGGTAGTGGGGGCAAAACAGAGATGTACTGCAGTTCTGGGTTTGTTTGATGCCTGGATGGGAGACCACTTGGGAACTCTACAGAATTCACTGTGAATTCCATTATAGAATAAAGAAGGAATATAAATGTAATTATAGCCATATGTAATTTCAGTCCTGTGTGCCAATAAAGACTGGTTGATTTTACTACATGTTGTTCATCAGCGTTCTGTCCAATTTTCTCCAGTTTGAAAATTTCATATTGTCACGAGTTACTGCATGTGTGCTATAATTCCAGTCTATATTTATACAAGGAGATGATATATATGAGTTTAGGTTTGACTCAAATTGCTGGTTTTGATTAAGGCCCTAGATAAGGTCTGAAACCAGAATGTTTCAAGGATTGCTTTCTTCCATATAAGCCAGCCTCAACACTGAGATCAACACTCACCTCAACACTGCAAAAGACATAAGAACATAAGAAGAACCCTGCAAAAGACATTAGAACATAAGAAGAGCCCTGCTGGACCATGCCAAAGGTCCATCTAGTCCAGCTTCCTATATCTTACAATGGCCCACCAGATGCCTTAGGTAGCACACAAGGCAACAAGATACCTACATCCTGTTGTCATTCCTTTGCACCTGGCATTCCAAGACAGCCTACTTTTAAAACCAGGAGGTTGCACATACCCATCACAGCTTATAAACTATGATAGGCTTTTCTTAGAGATCTAGAGATCTCTAGATCTCTCTAATCCCCTTTTAAAGGCATCTAGGCCAGATACCATGACCACATCCTGTGGCAAGGAGTTCCATAAGCTTTTCCAATGTCCCACTGCCATCTGAAGCATGATAGGTGGTCATGCAGTACATCAATGTTTCTATATAACAGCACAAAAGTTATGAGTCTCTCTATTTTACCCCTTCCGTTCTAGCTATCTAAAAAGATGTTGCCTTTCTGGAGAGACTTTGGTCTATGAAATATTGATGCTGTTTATCTAGTTTACTGTCCTACATTATCTGGTGGGATATCTTCTTTTGCTGGCTGTTCTTTCTTTATTGTGTGGTTTTATTTTATCTGTTGGTTTTAGGTCTGTTGAAAGCCAATCTTTGGATCCATAGTGGATGAGGTGGGAAACACAAGTATGTAAAACAGACATAGATAGATAGACAGATAGACAGATAGACAGATGCACTGGGACAGGCTGTCACTGTTCAGTGGTGAGTTAAAAGTTGCTTCATATATTCTCAGATAAAAACATGGCAAAAGAGATACCTCTGGTTCTGAAGCCCTACCAGTACCTTTTCAAACACATTTTACTCTCTAGTGTATCTGATTTCTGGGGAAAGAATTAGAACCAGATCAAAAAAGAAAACACACCTGTTCCAAAAGTATTTTTTGCATTGTGAATCTAAAACTTGGCTTAAAATGTTCTAGAAATGTTTGGGGAAAAAAATTTGAAGAGCATGTTTGAAGAACATCTCTTTTTTCTAAAAAAAAAAAAAAAAATCAGGAAAATATGTTGTAGGCATCCTTTGCCTCCCTTCAGCCCAGGATATTCTATTAGGAGTCCAGGGATGGTGAAAAAAAATTCTCCATGTGGGCAAAGCAGAAGAGATCTGAGGCTAGTAGTGGCTGCTGAATCACCAGAAGTGAAATTCCAGTGCACATTTAGAGGTTCCTGGTTGTAATCCTATGCACACTTTCCTGGGAGTAAGCCCTATTGAACACAATGGGACTTACTTTTGAGTAGACATGCATAGGCATGTGCTGTGATTCTAATCCACTATGTATTGTGTTGGGGTATTTGAAAGACTCCATCCTTACATAACATCATGAATTACTGTGGAACTTACTAACGGCAGCCAACATTGTGATAGCATTTAATTCTCCTGCAATTAAAATATGACTTTCCTTTACGGAAAGGTCTGGAGTTGAGCTTTGATGGGTAACTGACAGCCACTCATGGTAAGGCAAATAGCAGCGTGAAACATCTGAAAATGAGTTTGGACATCAGAATTAGGGCTCAGTGTGCATCCTCAGGAACTTGTATGGGCAAAGGAGGGGTGCCAGAACCAGTCCCATGTTAGCTCAAGGATGCTGACTGGGAACCTCTTTTCCATGGATTGTATCGTTAACTTCACAGAATTAGCAGCTTGTGGAAGGTGGTACAACCCAGATTTTCCTCAAGCCCCCTTTAAATGGGTTGGTGTTGATAATCTGCAAAGGAAACCCACAAAGGGGGGGGAGGGGAGAGGAGTTCTAGTTTTGTTAGGACTGCTGCAAGTCATTGAATTTGATCAATAAATTGTGGCCCTCCTCCATTCACTTACATGTCCTGTGTTTGTTGGGATGCGTGGAGGAGATCTCTCTTTCACACTCAATTTTTTCCCACCTTTCTTTCCTTCTCTTAAAAAACCCTTAAAAATAAAATGATGGTTGTCTCACCGATACAGTCCAGCTCGGATAGAGGATGGACCGAGTTGTGGATGTTGGGCCCAATTCTATCCAATTTTCCAGTGCCGGTGCAGCTGAGTGCACTGCACAATGGGGTGTGCACTGCATCCATTGGGGGGGGGCAGTCACTGAGGCCTCCTCAAGGTATGGGAACATTTGTTCTTTTACCTAAGGGCTACATTGTGGCTGCACCAGTGCTGGAAAGTTGGATAGGGTTGGGCCCCCTTGTCTCCTAGCACTTGAACCTCAAAGTCCCAAAACATTTCCAACTGGTCATTGGCATTCTATGTGATGCTATGTTTCCAGGAGGGACTATGCTACACAAAAGTAGAGTGAAATAGCTGCTCTGTGTTCTCAATGTGAATCCAGTGTTATCAGAAAAGGAAAACAGAGGGCAAAATGGGTGCACTGCCTAGTTCATTCCTATTAATTACTGAGTGTAGTGGGACTGGACTTGGGAAAGATAGTCTTTGCTACCACTACCACAAACTAGGAAGGCCAGGCAGAAGAGAACCAGCTTGGGAAAACCTCCCTTCCATGATAACTGAAAGCCTTCAAACCTGGGGATCTCCTTAAAACCACCCCATACAGAAAATGGGCAGCCTGGTAGACGATCCTTTCCCAGTGAACCGAGAACAGGCAGTTAGATTCATCTGGGCGCAATCC
The DNA here is from genome assembly GCF_035046505.1 of Tiliqua scincoides. Lineage (NCBI taxonomy): Eukaryota > Metazoa > Chordata > Lepidosauria > Squamata > Scincidae > Tiliqua > Tiliqua scincoides. The sequence continues at coordinate 11,312,805 of NC_089824.1, read as the reverse complement.
TAACCCCTTACGTCAGTGCTTTCCAGCACTGGCATAGCAGTGCCAATGGGACATGTGCTGCATCCTGTAGTTGGGTGTCACTCACGGAGGCCTCCTCAAAGTAAGGGAATGCTTGTTCCCTTACTTCAGAGCTGCACTGCCCTTATGTCAGTGCTGGAAAGCACTGATCGACTAGCACAGATCAACAAGGCACAGCTCAACTGGTAAAAGGAGGGAAAAAAGGTTGGAAGATTGACAAGGAGAAAATAAACCCCTGACATGACTTTTCCAAATTTTGTCCCTCCTATACTTATTCAAGGTTCCCAGGGTCTTGCTACCCTGGGCATGGACACCTAGCAACAAGATGAGTGTGTGAGCCCATTGGAAGCATAAGATACTTTTGATATTGGACCTGGACAAACTGTGTAAAGGTGGAGGGGGCATGTCCTCATTTTATGTGAGCTGGCTCAGAGCCAAATTGTTTGCTTACTGGTCAACTGGGAAACAATAAACAACATAAGATAATGGCTACAGTGTCTGGATGACTCAGCAGGCCACCAGGTTGCTGAGGCATCACAGCAGCCTCTGGGATGGGAGACAGACCCAAAATAAGTGGAAAGAGCAAAAACAAAAAAAGAGAGAGAAAATCAGGGATATTCACCATATCACCTAAAATGGAAAAAGCCTAACAAGGGAAGCCAGTCAAGCAAACTAACCAGAAGCAGTAAACATTTTGTGCCATCAATCTGGGAAAGAGACACAGCTCCAAAATTAGAATTCAATGACCATACATTCAAGGATGAATAGGTGCAAAAAGACAGCAGGATGCTGGAAAGAGAGGTGAATACAAGAACATACTGCAGGAAAAGATCAAGGTCCATGTAGCCCAGCATTCTGTTTACAGCAGCAATCTACCACATACTTCTGGGAGCTCGCATAAACGGCCTGATGGTGATGGACTTTCCCTCTTGCTTCTTGCAGTAGTCTTATGTGGCAGCCACAGGACAGAGTAGAGTCTCCCAGCACCACTGTGTGACAACTAGAAAGGACCGGAACCACCGAAAACTGGTGCCCCCAGTCCCATCCTGAGAAAGTGATCCAGAAGGATAACAGGGACGTGTGGTGAGTGGGGAGGCAGAGCTCTGCCACAGTCCTTTGAAAAGTGCCACCACTGTGGGAAATGCACAAGCATGTGCAAAGCACATGGGTTGAGAGTGCTTGCGCACCTCCTACAGGGGCGGCGCTTTTTGAAGGACTGTGGCGGGGAGGCTCTGCCTCCCCTGCTTCCCCACCCACTACACATCCCTGAAGGATACTGTGATCAAAAGCCACCAAGAGATCCAAATAAAAATGTACTCCCCCTTTCCAGTTCCTGGTGCAGGCCATCTATTAGGGCAACCAAGGATGTCTCAGTACCAACATTATCCCTGGAGCCGGGTTGAAAAGGATCCAGACAATGCATGCCCACCAACCACTGAATCTGGTCTACCAATATATGTATATGGCCCAGATATGGAAAATGGAGAGTAGTTAGAAAATAATTAAAGTCATTGCCATCAAATGAAGGTTTAGTTAAGAGTGGACTCATTGTGGAAACCACTCCTCTCTCAAGAAGTCACTGAAACACTTCCGCCACTCAACAAACCTGACCTGCTCTGGACAATTTAAACAGCCAGCGGGAACAAGGGCTAGATGTGCAAGTGGTAAGTCTTACTGGTTCAAGGATCCTGCCCACATGCTCAAGTGGCACAAGCTAAAAAGTATGAACAAAACAGGGTAGATGGGCAACCTAGAGGTATTCCAGGTTTGTAGCTAGAGGGTGTGCAAAGCACTAAGCTTTGCAGGGAGCCTCACTGTGACGTGCAAGAGGCCCCTCCCTGGAATGCCTCCATTTTGCTTCCCCTACCAGAATGGCTCCAAAGGAAAGGGGGAGAGGCCACTGCACGCTGCTGTGAGGCTCGCTACAAAACTTAGTACTTTGCACCACTTCTAGCTATGCCACTGTTCTGTGCCATTTCAGCTCCCCAGAAAACCACAGAGCTTGCCAAACCCTATGCAGGAAGAGAAGGAATCTAGATGCAACTATGTCAATCAACCAAGCTATTTCCCCGTGATAAAGGTTGACAGACTGAAACAAAGGTTTCAACAGGACTGCTGGTCTTGTCAACAGAAAATTCCCCCAGAGCTGTCAGGAAACCATCAGGCTCAATCAGTCTCTGGAGATAGACCGTCCTAATTGGTTCGCTACACTTGCAAAGTTTTGAGGTCTCTGTGGGTCTGAAATCCATCATGGAAAGTTCTGCTCCTGACAAAATAGCTACCACAAACTCCCGCACCCTAGGTCAGTATCCTTTTGCCTGTAAACCTAATTGAACTGATGTTCTGTCACAGGTGTGGGATCAGGTTAGTGCTGGGTCAGTTTTTTATAAGGGGGGAGCACTTTCACCAATTTCTGGGGGCTGTTTTCAGTTTAAGGGACCAAAGGAGGGGGAAAAGTAGACTCTCAAAATCTGTGCAGTTTTCAGTTGTGTGCAGTTTGGTGGGGGGTAGCAAAGAATGCAGTGCATGCCCTATGGGCATGGCTGCATCAGAACTGGAAAGCTGATTAAGACTGGGCTGCCGGTTTTCTAGGTGCAAAGAGATTTGTTTTAATGGCACAGCAGTCAGACATGATGATCCCACCTGTAGTCTGAATGGTACAATCCAGGAAAGCCTATATATATTTTCTGCATCTTTTTAAATGCTTTCAAGTCATGCTTTCTTTTCTGGGTGCCACATTATACTACAAAATTGCACGTATCCCAGCAGGGTTGCCAACTTTCTATGTGGCACCTGTGGCTCCATCTCTAACAGGGGCTTAATCATTAAAAGATTTTAAAAATACATATATTGCTAGGATGTAAAAAAGCTACAACCTGAACCAATTGAAAACTTGGTGATACTACTCCTAAAAACGTCTGAATCTGGTATACAACAGTCAAAGGATCTCCTCTATGGAGAACTCGTGCAAGGAAAGTGCCCTACAGGTAGACCACAGCAGCGATACAAGGGCATCTGCAAGAGGGATCTGAAGGCCTTAGGAGTGGGCCTCAACAGGTGGGAAACCCTGGCCTCTGAGCGGCCCGCTTGGAGGCAGGCTGTGCAGCATGGCCTTTCCCAGTTTGAAGAGACACTTGGCCAACAGTCTGAGGCAAAGAGGCAAAGAAGGAAGGCCCATAGCCAGGGAGACAGACCAGGGACAGACTGCACTTGCTCCCGGTGTGGAAGGGATTGTCGCTCCCGAATCGGCCTTTTCAGCCACACTAGACGCTGTTCCAGAACCACCATTCAGAGCGCGATACCATAGTCTTTCGAGACTGAAGGATGCCAACAACAGATGTTCAACAATTCAAGAGGATACCTTCTCCAAGTCATTTGTTGGCAACCTTCACTCTCGAAAGACTATGGTACCGTGCTCTGAATGGTGGTTCTGGCACAGCGTACTGGTCATTTCTGTTGAATGTTTTGAGACATCAATTCCTAACCACCAAGGCAATTGTGTTTACTTAAAACTCTTCTCAGCTAGGGTTCCCCCAATTCTGGATTTTAAAAAGTTATAATTCATTGTTTCTTAACAAGATAATCTTCAAACCAACAAACTTTTCCATTTCTTAAAGCAAGATTTTTACTGGAACAAATGCTCATTGCACCATACACATTTGGGAACTTGAAATCAAAGCAAATTGATTTTTGTTTCAATTTCAACATCTCTCAGCCGTCGGAAACCAAAAAGCCAAAGAAGTTAAGTTGATCTGTCCAAGATGACCCAGAATGCCAAGCACATAAACGCAACAATCTCTCCCTGCTCCCCTGAATTCATCCCTAATACATCAAAATCAAGGATAGAGAAAAAAGAGAAATGATTACTTCTTCTTCCAAACCCACATCCTTGTCAGAACTTGAGAAGATCTCGGCAATAGCAGAACATTGTATTTAATTCTGCATTCTGCTTTCCACAGTGGCCAACAAAATGCCACTAAGAAGACCATAAATGGGGTATGAAGCTGAATTAATGCCCCCTTGTTCTGCCCCCCCAACACATGACTGGCACACAGAAGTATATTGTCTCCTGATATTTGAAAGTTCTGTATGGCTGCCATGTCTAATAGCCACAACAGATCTATCATCCAGACATTTTCCACTTTAAACCATTTCTGACCAACGTTGCACACACGCAATGGCGATCAAATGTGTACACCTGTGGGCTGGGCAGAAATGGGTTAAAGGCATCTAAGTACATGGCAATCACCAATACTGTGGCAGCAAACTTCACAAATCAGTTACATATTGTATGAAAAAGTACTTTCTTTGCCTGTCCCAAGACTCCTGCCAAACAATTTCATTGGATGACCCCAAGTTTAGAATGATGGGAAAGAGAGAATAAGCTCTCTTTGTCTAGTTCCTTGATCCCATGCATGATTTCAGAAACCTCCCCATGTTATCTCTAATATCCTCCAGAAATCTCTGTTCAAACAGCAGACAGTGAGAACTGCACCACCAATAAAAGCATTCACTATAACCTACATTTTATCAACCACTAGTGGTTTTAGTAGAACCATCAAACAGTCTTTTTAGCAACCACAGCCTGCGTCAACAACCAGCCTGCATCAATGGTCAGGTGATCAGTCTCACCTTTGGACAAACAGATTCAAATGCTAACTCAGCAGACTTAGCAGGTCTCCCTGGACTTGTCGCCATGCAGTAGTCGCTATCTGCCACTATGTAAAATTAAACTGCACGTGAAATGTCAGGTATAGATGGTAAAGCCCAATAAGAATATTTCTCTATGATGAATCACAGTGTAGCTATTTGAGCTTATCCTGAATCCATTTCAAGGCTGGAAACAATATTGAAAAGCTCCAACAGAACAAGATCCAGTCAAACAACAGGGAAGCATAAAATATATCCAATTAAAACAATCTGCATAATCAATTAACCTTGTCACCCAATAAAAGCTGAAACAGAAAAACAGCTTTAGAGACTGACAGCCCAATCCCATCCACACTTTCCTGAGAGTAAGCCCCATTGACTCTAATGGGACTTACTTCTGAGTAGTCACATATAGGATCGGGCTGCCATTGCTGCATTTCATGACTGTGAGAGTGTAGGGGAAAAAATTATGTGAAACTTTCAGGTGGACCAAATGTCCTCTCCACCTAACCTTCTTCCAGCTGGAATGCTAACCCAGGATCAATTAAGTATCACACCTGACACTGGCATCCAATAAATATGAGAACATGAAGCGTGGGTCAAGTACCCACTATATATATTGCGGTCACTGGGCTTGACCAGAAAGACTGGGGATCCAGTTCATTGCTCAGTCATGAATCTTCTTGATGACCTTGTGTCACTCACTCTAGTCTAACCTACAAGATTGCTGTGAGAGTAAAATAGGGTAGCCCCATGTACTCTCTCCGTGGGAAACAAATATGATAGGATGGGTTCTCCTAAATTTATCCTCTCTGTGGATGACTATGAGACATCCACACCTGCTCCCTTAGAGCACTCCAATGTCCATGCCAGTTGCTCATGAAATGACCATTTTTATCTCTTTTCTCATACAGTCCCATTTTTTCCTATATCCCACTGAACACGCACAGCAAAATCCTATGCATGGCTAAGAAGTAAGTTCCATTGTGTCCAGTGGGGTTTATTCCCAGGAAAATGCATACAGGATTGCAGCCCAAATGTCTCATCCAGTAACTCTTCTTGTATTAGGTAGGGGAACTATTGAAAAAGTACATCCTTGCCAACAACTTGTCATGAGACAGGATAAAACTAACAATGATGAACTCCTGGATGTACTGGGAACCCAGATCAGTAGGAGATGAATAAGTGGTTAGAGGTAACCCTTCTAATGTTGATTCTAGACAGAAAGAACAATTATCTGAGATAAAATACCTGGTTGATGGAGGTCACAGCCTGCCTGGGGATGACCACCTGCATGACGATTTGCAGGAGGGAGGTGACTAAGCCAGCCAGGATGGCCCAGGTGAGGGGCAAAGGCAGCATGCTGTAGGTGGCAAAGAGGGTGAAGAGCACATAGCCAATGCCATCACCAAGGAGACCACAACCCAGGCCAGCAGCTAGGATCTGCGTGGCCATGGCCACCCAGGTGACCACCCCACTGTACTGCAGGTAGGTGTAAGATGTTGTGTCCTTCCTGACCACCACTAAGGCACAGATGACCACCTCGATGCCCGTGAAGAAGCCCAGTAGGATGCCCTTGATGGGGTCCATGGGAGCAGAGGCCAAGGTGAGGTGAAGCAGCAGAAGGGTCAGCTTCGTAAGCACATCCAAGATGTTCACCACCACCTCGGATTTGCGCCTCTGGCCCAGGAAGTAGCGCTGATAGAGCCGTTCCAAGTCCCGGGACTTGAAGGAGTTGCGCAAGGTGGGGAAGATCACGCCCCGGTACGTGTAGCCCCAGTTGAGGAAGAAATCTGAGTTGCTGGGAGCGCAGTCCAGGTGGAGGAAGCCCAAATCACCGCTGCTGCTGGTGCGCTCTGGGAAGACTTTGGTGCCCCCGTTGTTGTGGCCACTGAGACTTTTGCCTGCTGACTGGCGCCGGGGATGGTGGGAGTGGTTGGAGCAACAGGACTCCTCGGAGCTCAAACCTTTGCTGCCACTGTGCTCCTGGATGAAACGCTGCTCGGTGATGTGCCGCACCGCAGTCTGCCACAGAAGGCGCTGGGAGCGTGCACTGCCACTAGGGGGCGTCTGGTTGATGGTGTACAATTCATCACTGTCGCTCAAGCAGCGGACCTCGGACAGCTCCATCGCGTGGCTAGGGACAAGAGGGGAAGGTGTATTACATTAAAAAAAAAAAGAGCTGCTGTCCCCCTACCCCCTTAGTGGGGGGGATCAAGGGTCAGCCAGTTATTGCAGAAGCAAGTTGTCTCCCCATGCCCTCTCTGGCAATGAACTTTCCTTGGCATGGGTGGTTTGCTTTGTAAGTTGCATCCTTACCTCCCCCAGGTATTGCAGAAGGGGGAAGAGGCGGAGAATCGAGGGGCCTTCTGTGAATAAGTGGTTGTAAAAGTCCAGGTAATCGCAATCAAAGCCACATACTCATCAGTCCCTGCTTGGCACCCTGGAGTCCAAAGTTGAGAAGGAAAAGGGGGGCACAGGACAGGCAAAAGCACCCCTCGGATTTAGAGAATGGATTTTCCCAAATGAGAATGGCGTGGTGGCACCCATCCTCTATTCAGAAAGTATGATCCCAGGATGAGCACAAGGAGTGAGGACCTGGTCCTTGGAGCCCAGTGCTGTCCTCTCCGCCAGGTGGTGGCTCTCCAAGGTCTGGGGCAGGTGTCCTTCCTGGCCTTGAGACTCCTGCAGCCGGAGGTGGCAGGCACTGACCCAAAGAGTATCCGAATTCAAAGCGTGTGGTCCAGGCTTGAGAGTGCAATCTGATATAGTGATGGATATTCAGATATATTTTTTTTAAAAAAAACGGTACAGAAGGTTATAGTTACAACAACAGCATGCAACTTCTTCGGAGCCAGCAATCAAACCACAAGGGCAGAGGGCAAGGAGAGAACATGGAGAGGTTGAGAGGAAGGCTTGGCTGTTTTCCACCCAGGTAGCTCTACCTGTACAGATGCAGCTGGGGGGGGGGGGCGAGAGGAGATGGCTGGTTCCCTCCGATCCTCGAAGCAGCCACCCGTGCGAGAGGGAAGGGAAGAGGCGCCCGGCTGCCTTTAGCGCGCGTGAAACTGACCAGGCTGCGGCTGGTCCAGGCGGAAGGCGAGGCGTGAAACTGACAAGGTCAGGGCTGCAGGCGAGACCCGCGGCTCCGCCTGGCCGGCGGCGGATCTCCAAGCGCGCAGGGGGAGCGAGCCTTGGAAACTCCAGCCGGGCAGGGAGGCGAGACTTTTCCTTTTCTTCCTGCAGATGGGGGGCTTGCAGCGAGGCATGGCCGGTGTGGGGGGGCTGGAGGGGAGAGGGAGGTAGAGGGCATCAAGTCTGGGCCACTTCAGCCCTGGGGTGCAGAGATGCCATGGCTGGGCTGGAGTGGAAGCCCGGGGGGGTGGCCTTAGGGGGGAGCCCTGCTCCCCATGCCTCCTGGGGTTGATCGGGTCCCTGGGGGGCGTTGCTCATCCCTGGGGGGCGATGCTCAGCCCCTCCTCCCCAAAGCCCCCCCCCTTGGGTCCAAGGCTCCCCTTCTTCTTTGCAAGCCGCGAGGCAGATCGGAGGTGGGGCGATCCGGATCACTGCGGGGTGCGGGGACTTTGGGGCGCCCGGGAGGAGGGGGGGCTCCTGCGCCCCTCCCCACGAGGCTGCCGCGGGGGGGCTCTTTCTGCTCCGCACAGTCCCCTTCCCGATCCGCAGGAAAGTCCCTCCAGCAGCTCCGACGGGGCAGGTCCGGGCGCCCCCCCTCCTCGGCGGCAGCCCTGATTGCCTGCAGGCGGCGCGGACCAGGCTGCAGGCGCGGGATCAGCCCCAGCGCAGGCAGGACCGCCGCCGTCTGGGCTGCTGGCGCTTCTCTCGCTCGTGCTGCTGCTCCTGGGAAAGGCAGAGCCCGGCGCGGTCAGCTGATGGCCCCGTGACGTCAAGCCCGGCTGCTCCCGCTCCCCACTTAAAGAAGAACCGGTTTCCCCCCCCAAAGCCCCCCCCCCCGAGCCTTCGCGGCTAGGAGCGCACAGACCCGGCTGCGCATCGCCAACTCCGCCTGCAGGCAGAGGGTGCGTCCTCCAGAGCGCACGGCGGGACTGTCTGGCAGCAGGAGCGCCTCGCAAGACTCTCCAGCAGTCTCGGGAGCTCTGACCGCGAGGAGCCTCCAGTGCAGTGGTGTAGCTAGAAGGGGGCAAAGCGCTCAGTTTGGCAGGGAGCCTCACCGTAGCGTGCAAGCGGCCCCTCTCCCTCCCCTTCGGAGCCATTCCGGGCTGGGGAGCAAAAGGGACGCATGGGCTCCCTGCAAAACTTAGGGCTTTGCATGCTGTGGTGAGACTCCCTGCAAAACGTAGCACTTTGCACCCCCTCTAGTTTCGCCACTGCTCCAGTGACAGGTAGAATGAAGGTCCGCTTTCTTTAGCCCTTCCTCCAGCCCATAGACTTGGGGGTTGTGACATGACAGTCCCCCAGCCAGTCCCCAAAGTGGATCTAGTTTTTTCCCTAAATGGCCAGGGGAAGGGGGGGGCTGGTCCCCAGGATAGTGGGTGGGGGGGTGCTCAACAGCATTCTTTGGGGGGTTCATCCTCCTCACCCCCCAGTGGGTCCCACAATCTCTCCACCCGCACTGCCCAGAAAGAAGGTGAGCAAGTAAGAGGAAGAGGCAATCCATTAATGATAGCCACTGACTCTTCTAGAATTGGTGGTGAAGGAGTGGGCAAGGAACAGCCCCCATCAAGCAAGCCTGTGCAATGAACTTACTCCTCCCCGCCACTACTCCTCTCTGGGGCACAACCGGGAGGATAAGCTGAGTGGTGGTTGCAAGCAGTAGCTGCTGCTCTTCCCAGTTTCTTTCCTGCCCTTTCCCTTTGGAAGGCTGCCTCTACCTGCTTACACGCCCCCCCCTCCACGCCCTGGGCAGCACAATGGGAACTGATGGACTCACTGAGTCTAATCCCCAACAATTGTGCCCAGAGAATGAGTGCAGGTGATGGCTCTCCCAAAAGCGGCAGCCAGTTCCTCTCCCTGGTTCATTCACTGGCTGGCTGGCCCCAGTCAGCCTGCCCACTTCTCCATGCTGCCCAGACACATAATGCCAGGCAGTGGACAGAGATCACAGTGGCATCCTTGTAGGAGCAAGCTTCTCCTACCCTCGCTTGCTCCTTCTCTTTGAGGATGGGGACGAAATGCCAGAATGCCAGATGCAAGGGAGGGCACCAGGATGAGGTCTCTTGTTATCTGGTGTGCTCCCTGGGGCATTTGGTGGGCCGCTGTGAGATACAGGAAGCTGGACTAGATGGGCCTATGGCCGGATCCAGTGGGGCCGTTCTTTTGTTCTTACGGGACCCCAGCAGACCCAATTTTCCTGTTTGGTGGCAGAGAGAATGGCAGGGGCACCCTGGAGTTGAAATATATAACGGTCAGTCTGTCCACTGGATGTCCATGCAACAATTTCTAGAAGCCAACATGGTTTCGTCAACATTAAACCTTGCCAGCCAAATCTCATATTCTTTTCTCATCAGGTTACTAGCTGAGTGCACGTCGGGAATGCTGTGTGTGTAATTTATCTTGATTTCAGTAAGCATTTGACAAGGTTCCCTACAAAGTTAACAAATGAAGGCGAACAGACAAATGCAAGGATCTGCACTTAGACCTCAACACCACTCCCCTCAAAAGTTATAGAATGGGTGATTCCTGGCTTGGCAGTACAGCGTGTGAAAGGGATCTTGATGCTAAAGTGGACCACAAGCCGAACTTGAACAGTGGCATAACTAGAGGGGGTGCAAAGCACAAAGTTTTGCTGGGAGCCTCACCACAGGGTGCAAGTGGCCTAGACTGCATCAGTGGAACCATCACTTCCAAACTGCAAGAAGTAGTGGTTCTGCTTTGCTCCACACTGCTCAGACCTCATCCACGTTACCATAGGCAGTGTTTCTCAAACTGTGGGTTGAGAGCCAATCTCAGGTGGGTCCCCATTCATTTCAATATTTTATTTTTAATATATTAGACTTGATGCTTCCATGGTATGTGACTGCATTTGGGGAAATCTTACAGACCTGTACTTTTAACAAGCTACTATGTATATTCTTTTAACAAAGATAGTCAATGGGACCTACTCCTGGGTAAGTGTGGGTAGAATCGCAGCCTAGGATTGTTAAAAATTTTCCTGCTTGATGATGTCACTTTCAGTCATGACATCACTTCCGATGTGTCCTGACAGATTCTCATTCTGAAAAGTGGGTCCCAGTGCTAAATGGGTGAGAACCACTACCATAGGGCACCACACTTTAAGAAGGATGCTGTCAGACTGACTATGAAGATAACATAAGAACATAAGAACAGCCCCACTGGATCAGGCCATAGGCCCATCTAGTCCAGCTTCCTGTATCTCACAGCGGCCCACCAAATGCCCCAGGGAGCACACCAGATAACAAGAGACCTCATCCTGGTGCCCTCCCCTGCATCTGGCATTCTGACATAACCCTTTTCTAAAAGATGACTAGGGGTCTGGAAAACTAGTCCCAGGAGGAAAGGTTAAGGGTATTTGGCATGTTTCACCTGGAGAAAAGAAAGCCAAGGGGAATCATGAGAGCACTTTTCAAATATTTGTAAGTGGCTGGAGAGTAAGAATAGATTGAATGGGTTTAAGCTGCTGGCAGGGAGATTCTGCTTGGATAGCAGGAAGAAATTCTTAATGAAAAGCAGTCTGACAATGGAATTGATTACCAAGAAAAGTGGTGGGTATCTCCTCATTGGAGATCTTCAAGCAGAAGTTTGATGTGCATCTTTTGGAGATGCCCTATAGAGGATTTTCCTGCTTCAACCAGGCAATTGGACCAGATGGCCTTGAAGCCCTCTCCCAACTCTATAATTCTGAGTTGCCATTCACACTGATGGGAAAAAAATAAAGTGCTGTTCTTGAGGACAAATTGCAAAGAAGTAAAGACCTGGCATCAGGTCAGGCCTCAGCTCACAAAGATCCTGCAGGTCACAAAGTTCCTCCAATCAGTGCACTTTGAACTCTCTAATCTGCAGGAATCCTCAGCATGCCCAAGCCCTCCCATCACATACCCTCTGCCTGTTGTAAAGATGGGCATATGCAAACTTCATCTTTAACTTCCGAATAACCCTGTTATTCTGATTAACCTGAGACCATCTTTCATTTGACATTGAAATCATCCTTTGCATTTGTTACATGTATAATTTGCCAGGAAAACCCATTAGCTAGAATGTATGTTCAGCTTTCTTTCACGTTCTAACTTGCCTTTTTGCAAGTGGTACATTTTCTGATTAAAAAAGGCATTCTTCTTTTAACGCCACTTGTGAAAATGCCACAAGAGATAATGATTGCCAAAGATTACCAGAATGGCTTCATAGCGGCGCAGAGATGTTTTGGAACAGACTGTGCACAAATGGAAGGATTATAAGCAAAATAGCATAAATTGTGCCATGAAAAGACACACGAATAGGAGGAGGGCTGGCGCACTGAGTCGCTTTTGGTCTCATGTGAAATCAATGTCCCCTGTTGCCTGACAGATATATGCACCTTGTATGTGGTAGTAGATCAGTCATTTTCAACCACTGTGCTGGCACACTGGTGTGCCGTGAATGGTCTGCAGGTGTGCCTGGAGAGTTTGGGGGAGGGTCATTTATTAGTAAGGCCATTGGGGGATATGAGCCCCCTGCTAGCAGCATGGTGTGCCTTGTCAATTGTCAAAAAACTGATGGTGTGCCTTGACAATTTTAGTACCTTGCAGTATGCCATGAGACAAAAAAGGTTGAAAACCACTGTACTAGATGCATGCCAGGAGAGCATGACCCTGACCAGTTCCATGTTGTTTTATTTCTGTTGATGGCAAGAAAGAATAAAGCCTATTGGCATTTGGGTAAAAATGCCAACTTCGGATCATTGGAGCAAAACCCCCTAGTCCCTCCACCTCCTGTTTTGCAAGAAGTCATGCTTTGGAAAAATCCACAACCAGTTGCACCTTGCTTAGCCATCCTATTCAGACACACAAACAATGACACATCCTGGGAACTTCCTGGCTCTGAGATAAACAGGGTCATTTGTGATCGCAAAAAAATATGCCTTTAACTCCTGGCTTTCCTCACCACTTCACCAGAAACTCTATCTAGTGTCTTATGCTAAACAAGACATAGACCTTCTAAGTTCCTAGTTATACCCCTCCTAGGTTGCTAAACAACAGGAGATAACCATCTCTACTGGGAATGGGCAATAGAAAACCCAGCAAGGACTATCTCAGAACAAAATAATGGTCCATGTGAGCTAAATCCACAAGAAATTATGGTGGTCTATGGCAAAATTCTGTTAAAGATCTGGTCATAGATTCCCAGTGTGGTCATAGATTCCCAGATACTCCCTCATTCCTAACATTGAAGTGCTAGGAATCCATTGGTGCTATGTTAAGCAGCCCTACACCCATCAAGCACCCTGTAACTGCTATGTCTGCTGGTACCCAGGACAGACATTAAGACTGTTAAGATCAAGGGAGAACTGCTTTTGAATAATTTGACACTTTCCCTGGTTCCAAGCAGGGGATGTTACCCTAAATTGATTGGTGGTGCCTGCCAGTTGATGGCGGTCACCCAGAACAATCTGCCCCAGCTGGAACCTGGGAATGGGACACAACAGATAACACAGGCCTACAAAATTGAGGGTCAGAAAAGTTTTTCCCAAACTTTATGGTGGTTTGATATGAATTTGGGGTGCCGATTCCAAAAATGGCATCCGTTTTGCCCTATCACGTCTAGTTTTGGAGATATAGTATAGCCTCATTAGTGAATGGTTCAAGCAGCTTCCTCATGAGGAAGCTGCTTGAACCATTCACTAAAGAGGCTATGCTGTGTCTCCAAAATTAGATGTGATAGGGCAAACTGGATGCCATTTTTGGAATTGGCACCCCAAATATACCCAGGAATTGGTGTAACATTTAAGGAAGCAAAATGTGTGTTGGCCTGTGTAATCAAGGGACATGCAAAAAATGCACAACTCATTTCAGCTGAATTGTGGCCAGCCAAGTGCACCGCTGTGCCTTTCCCCAAACTTCAAGTTTTGGGGACTGCAACAAGACCAAGGCCATTTTTTTTCAATGGGGAGCATAGACAGAAGGAGGAATGTAGGGAGAAAACTGCGCATTCCCCGTGTTTGAAAGCTTTAAAAACAAATGTTTCTAAGGAGAAGCTGTGCCCCTAGATGTTCTAGTCCAAAACATTCACATAAAAAAAAAAGAATTTAAACTATCTCATTGAGTGAATAATTAACAACCAGGTGTGTTATATTCTCCCTAGGAAAGGAGGGTAAATGGGGGAGGGACGACGACAGGACAACATGACTACTATTGCCTGCCCTCAGTTTAGCAACTAAAGGCACAATCCTAACCAGGTCTACTCAGAAGTAAGTCCTATTTTGTTCAATGGGGCTTACTCTCAGGCAAGTATGGTTACGATTGCAGCCTCTGTCTCACAACAGATGTTCCAGCCACTGGTTAGCACATGATTGGCCCCTTAACAAGGACACCCTTTCCCCACCTTGCTAAGTTCTGTTCCTTGACCAGAAAGTGGAGTTCTCCTCTAGTTACCCAGGATGACCTTCCTGAATGGAACCAGAGAAGGGAACCTGTTAAGGGATCATCCCCGGGACTGCTAGTAATTTACAGCCTGGATAGTAGCAGGCCCTGAAGCCTTGGCCTGACTGAGCACAGCACAGCATCTTGGGAGAGGATGATGCAACATCTGGTGATGCATACCAGGTGACTGTCACCTGTCTGTCACCCCATGCACCATCAGAGTGACTTTGCACTTTTTGGCCCACTCTGATTGGCTGCAGCTCATATATATTCCAGCAGGGGCAAGCTGGGTTGTGGGAGATGCAGAGTGGAGTTTGTGCCGAGGGCTACGTCAGTGTGATCCATGATTCGTGTGCTATCTGGACTGTTGCTGTTGTATATACTGTACATAGTAAAGAGGCGTTTGGTGGAGGACTTCTGCCTTGCGTCGTCTTTGTTCCCGGGAGTGCCTGTGCTCTGACCTTGGGAGATAGGCAAGCCATGCAGCCGGACAGCGGCTCGCTGTTTGAACGTCTATCCAGCTTGCAACAGAACCAGTAGGTTGATAAGCAGGAAGGATCCATGCAATGTACTGCTGATCTCAAACAATTTGCGCTGAAGGGATCAGCCACTGCAGCAGTGAAGAGCTGAATTGATCAGTGGCTCAAACAAAGAGATGGGATTTTTGGAACAAAGCGAGGGTTTATTTTTGGAACAATTAACTTCCATTTTACCCGTTAGACATTCCTAAACAAACCTTAAACATTGCGTTTACCATGTTCCAATGCAACAACAGCTCTTTACAAAGGCACCAAAAAGGTGCTAGCAAGTGGATTCACAGAAGGGTCACACAACCCCACTGTTATATAGTGGGTCCATGTGAATCAAGGAAAGCATAGTGATAACAGCTCAATATGTTTATTCCATCTTCAGAACAGAACCTGGCAAAAAACAAGGCAAACCCCTGGCTTTTTATAGCCTTTAACTCCGCCGAGACTTCCCATGATTGGTGCAAATGAAACCTCAACTAGAGGGCCAATCGGATGGTAGGATTTTGATCCATCACCTGATTGGCCAGCCATAAGTCTGGGCCAATCAGTTATGTAGGATTTCAATCCTGCAAAACTTACATACATAACACCCACAATGATGCAATCTCCTAGTGCTTCTCTCTGGCCCCCCCCCCACCCCAGCTCATAGAGATTTGTGCCTGAAAGAGTTTGTGCCAAGGAAGTTGTTTCCCCTTGTATTTAGATCTGTTCTTTAACCATGAAAGCAGCATTCTGTACAGGGAGAATCCTTGTTGAGAAAAATAGGCTCCCTTCCCTTATTCTGAACAAGAAACTTCCCCCACAATTACACCCCAATCGTAAAGTCTCTTAGCACCTCCGCAACAACTGTTCTGACGGTGCTATGCACTTTCTGGCTGTCACAAAAAGCAACATACTGAATCAGGCCCGGGGAGGGGCGGGGGTCAGGAATGGCAGCACAGAATCCAGAGATCCTTCCAAGGTCTGATCCACCTGCATAGATCAATGAGAATTAGCGCCAGTGATATCACTGATGCAGGTCCAAGTTGACCCATTGCGGCTGCTGGGGCTTACTCAAGTCCAAAGAGACAAAGTTCCCTTCACCCAAGGAGACCACCAGCAGGCAAAATTCTCCTGCAGCATAGCCAGAGCCACTGCATCTTCACATAGGATTTAGGTTGGATTGGGCTGAAACTGGCTAAAAATATTTCATCAGACAAATTAAGACCCAGATGTGCAATGTCCCCCCCCCCTAGAGAATTATTATTATCCATCTTTAGTTTGGTGTATCAATCTCACAACACCATGCCACTCCCATGCTGGTCCAACTTTAATAGAAAAGTCCTTTCCTCATCTTGCTAAGTTCAGTTCATTGACCAGGAAGCCCCCTTTCAAAAAATTTGACTTCCCTCTTTCTTGGCAGAGAGGCTGCCTGAAACTTGATTGATTGGCCAGCCAATGGATTGCTGGTCACTCATGAGAACCCACCCCAATTGGAACCATGGAAGGGAGCCCATGGGTGAGACAGAACATAGTATCAGCATCAATTGGCATATGACCAGAGCACAATTCGTTGATGCTCAATGGAGGCTGCCTCTGCTTCCCTCCCCACACTTCCAGTGGTTGGAACCACAACAAGAACTGGAATGAGAAAGTTTTCAATGGGAATCATGGGCAAAGGGGGGAGAGTTGAGTGAAAACAGAAACTTCCACGTGTACCAAAATTTTTTTTGGGGGGGGGAGGGACGGGGACAAGTCCCAGGGAGCCCTGGACACATTTGGTCTGCATATGGGGAAATACATGTGTGAGCAAGTGTGATGGATTGCACTTTTGAAGGACGTAAACTTCTTGGTCTGGTGAGTGTCCTGGCAGGGTGAGCGGCCTTTCTTGGGACAAGGTTCTGCTGGACCTGGGGTTCTGCTGTGGGTTCTGCAGGGTTCTGCTGTGGAATGGTGTGATGACACCTGCTGCCTCCCACCCAGGGCCGGCTTTGGAGACAGAGGAGGCTGCCAAGGAGATTAGAAACACTCTCTGCAGCCCCTTCAGCAGTGAAGGGCTTGATTAATTCATGGCTCAAGTAAAGAGACGGATTTCTGGAGAAAACAGGGATTTATTTTTAAAGCAGTTTACTTTCATGTTACCTGTTGATAAATGTTCCAAGACAAATCTTAAACAATGCTTTGACTGAGTTCAAGTGCAGTAGCTGCTGTTGAAAAACGTGCACCCAAAAAGTGCTAGGAAATGGATGAACTGATATCCAGCGAAGGGGGTCAGAAGGCTCCTTAATGAAGAGATCTCCTAGTACTCCCCCCCCCCCCATTTGACTGTTCACTGCAATCAATGCCAAAGGCAGGAAAGACAGTGCCCACACACCCCATTCCATCTCTCTCACATCCCATTGACTGGAAGACCTTTGCAAGTTTCCAAAGTATTCTCCACAAAGGATAGGGAGGAATTGCCTGGTTCTGCAATTCTATCTGTTGAGACAGTTCAAGCAGTGAGTTTTTTCATCATCCATGGCTTGGGATGTCTCCCCTGATGCTAAAGGGAAGCTGCAGGGAGGCAGATTCCTTTGCAGGGAGGAAAGGCTGCGGGGAGGGGGTGGTCAATGGAACCTGGTCTCCCTTCTTCCTCACTGTCCTCTTCTTCCCCCGCATCCCTCAGTGCAACAGCACTGCATCACCCATGAGCAATTCATGCAGGACCTGAGCATCCCATGATCAACACGGAGGAACTGCTCGAAGAACATGCTGTCCTGGAGAGCCCAGAACGACTATTGCTCTCCTTGGCTGGTTGTAGTTCCAGTAGCATAACTACAGGGGGCAGAACATTGATTCATTCAAGATTTAAGCAAGGTCTGCTTTGCACCTTCTTACTTTCCGTAACAGAGGGGGCTGAGATGCCACTGACTAGGGGGAGGTGGTGGTAGAGCAAGTGGGTGGTGAGCAGCTGGGGGAGGAGGTGGGGTTTCACCTGTTTTTCACTTTTTTAAAAGCCCAAGCATGATATCACTTCTGGGGCATCATTTTGAGCTCGGCAGCGGGCTACACAATCGTCAGCTACACCACTGCACAGAACAAGATGACCAGGTAGGTTTTGAAACCAAACTCCATATCTTCAAAGCTCACATGGAACTCATGGCATGAAAAGCAGGAAAGGCCCTTGGCTTGTTCTGTGGGAAGACACGCACAGATAAGGAAACTGACCTGGGTTTTGGATCCAAACACACAGTGACTCCATCGAAAATGCGAATGTCCACATGGCTTTCTGCACATTGATCTGGACCTTAGCATTTCTCTGCCCCTCTCCACCTTTGGTGTAAGAGTTATGCATGTCTGTGTGAGTCTTCTTTGGTCTGTTTAAAACCATTAAGGGGGGGGGGAAGGCCCACAAATTAGCCCCTGATCTTCTAAGCACCCAGTTCCCCTTAAGTGATTCTGCCAGAACTCTGATAAACAAACAGAATCTCTTCTTTCACTTGTGTCTTCTCAGGGGCTTGGTGAAGAGTAATCTCTGCAAGTGAGTCAAGGGCTTTGGGACCCATCAAGGGGCTCGCCCTTCATGTGTAGCCACCATTTCAAGCTCTTGTGAACTTCGACCATGACTGGACCGCTTGCTTCTTGCTATTCTTTCCCCCTCCTGTACTTTCCCTGAAACCACACAACCCCAGATTCCGTTCTCTGACCCTCTGGATAATACGCCTCATTTCCCGCATTGGTAATCTCTCTCTGTCCTATTTTCTGCTCCCTGCCCCTCCCTCATTTTGTGTGCTTACACATCCCTCCTCCTTCCAAGGATTTTCCCTTTTTCTTAATCTGCCTAGCAACCATTACCATTTAGAACTTCGCTCTCTCGGTGTGTATGTACCGCGTTCCATACTTCCTCTTATCCCCCAATAAACTGTACAGTCTTGCACCTACATCTTCATCTCCCTCATCCTTATTCAATGTCAGTCCTTTGAGGTGTGTCAGGAGCCATTGCACCAAGGTCCCGGTTTGCACATTCAAAGGTCCTGGTCTGCACAACTTGCACATATCTCAGAGTTTGCACAAAGTAGCACACAGTGATGGGTGGGGGAGTCACAGAGGCCTCCTTGAGGTAAGGGAATGTTTGTTCCCTTTCCTAGGGGCTGCATTGCGGATGCATCAGTGCTGGAAAGTTGGATAGAATTGGGCCCTTAAATACTTGAAAGAATGAAAAAAAAAAAAAAAAAACCTTACCTGCCCATTTAATGTCATCTTTGAGATCTGATGGGCTTCCCTAGGAGTGAGGTCCAAAGCTGCAGTGTGTCCACGGAGAAAGCCTTGCCCTTGTCCCCACCTATCAAATTGTGACATTGGCAGGCCACAGATTCAAGAGGCAGGTCCTAAGACTCAGATGGGTTTTTTATTTTTTTATTTTTTGGGGGGGGGGGGGAAATGAAGGCAGCATTAAAGTAAACTGGACCCAAACCAAGTGCAGATTTAAAGATTAAGACCAGCACCTTGAATTGAACCTGGAAATAAACTGGCACCCAGTGCAACTAAGATGGGATTGGAGTTGTGCTCAGTGGCATAGCTACAGGGGCAGCAACGTGGCAAGTACTGCAAGTGCTGCAACACGCTGTGTAAGTTGCCCCTCCCGCTCTCCATTGGAAACATTGTGGACTGTGAAGTCAATGCACAGATGCTGCTTTGCATTGCTATTGCTGCCAGGAATGGCTCCGACAGAGAGTGAGAGGGACCACTGACATGGCGCAATGCGGTGCCTGCCGTATTTACCACACCACCCGCCATCGCTACACCACTGGTTATACTGTCACGCCGCTGGCCACTTGCTAACATCTGGGCAGCTACATTCTGCAACAGGATCAACATTTTATTGTTATTTATTTAATTAGAAAGAGTTTCATTCTACTTTTCTGCTCCAATTTAGGGCACCCAGATTGCCATCGTCTCAACGTGACGCTGAAAGAAATTCCGCAGAAACACGTAAATGAAATCTTGCAAAACAACACACTTCAGTAGAAATACATAGCAGAAAATGAGAGCTCTCAAGAATGAGAATTGACTGAAATCTCAGAGTCATTCCAGCGTCAAAACAATTTGCTTTTGCAGATGAAAACTTCCCTGGAAACTCTTCTTTAGTTACTGGCATCAGAGGAATCCAAATCTTCTGAATTGCAGTGCCCAGTGACCTCTTTTAACAGAATGAATGGCAAACAGAGATCTGCATTAAAACACCTAAAAAGACAGAAGGTGCTCCTGGGCCCTTGACACTTGCAGGAACAATAACAACAGAGCAATCACAGAGTCACAACATGTGATGGTTTGGATCACCTTGTAAGGAACACCGTCTCCTGCTAGTACAAGGAACATGACTTTCGGACAGGTATACAAGAATCATGTGCTGGACCCATGGCTCAGTGGGAGAGCATGTGCTTTCCCAGGAGGAAGTGCCAAGCTGAATTCTGACCATTTCCAGTTTAAAGCTGTCGGGTAGAAGGACTAGGAAAGGCCTTTGTCCTTGGTGCTATATTATAGGTTTCAGACGGGTCCTTCACAGTCCCACCTGGAGATGCCAGGGATTGACTGAACCCTCAGCAACCAATCAATTTAGTGTGCATGTGCCTGTGTACGTAGTTTTCCTATCTGAAAGAGTAGCCTGGAAGGGCTGGTCATTAAAGATATAGATGGTGGTTCTCAAACTTTTTAGCATTGGGACCCACCTAAAAAAAAGTTTCACTTTACATCTTCATTTTATGCTCAAGCTTCTGTGGCTATAATGTTGATTGGGCAGCAGTGCTCTCCCCAAGTAGCAGATTAACTCTTGATGCACGTAATCTACCCTGTCAGTTTTGTTAACCACCAAAAATTGGGTTGTGACCCACTGGTGGGCCATGGACCCACAGTTTGAGAATCACTGTAGGATATATGTAATTGCAATATTTAAAGTCAGCAACATTTCACTATGTATAAACTCCCTAATGGTTGCCCTCTTAGTCTGTTCTTCTATCTTTTTGGACTAGGAAACAGTAGTTTGGACCATGTCTTCCACTGCCATCTCCTTTTGTGAGTAATGAAAGCAATCAGATGGCAAGTCAGTGAAGGGAAGGCATAATTACCCGTTTCATCTTCCTGTTTTGTAATGGGCTGCATTAGTCCGATCCATGTGATTCATAATGAAACCTGCTTCTTCCTATTTGTAGCAATTCTGCTGAGGAATAAGGACATATCATGCTGATGATGGTGATTTTATTTCATTCTTCCCATGTAACAAGGGTAGGGTTTCAACTAGCTTCATCACCACAGCTCTGGGTTGGGTTCACTCTTTGAGCCATCATCCCACACATTCAGTAATAGGAACATAAGAACAAGATCAGGTGTTTCAATGGGTTCAAATTTCTGACAGTGCCAATAAGGGGCTTCTTCTGATAAGGCCATCACAACAGTCCTTCCTGTGGTGTGTTTCCAGCGTCTGTTAATCAGAGGTATATTGGCCCTGAACACAGACCTTCTGTTTGGACCAGTGGCGTAGCTAATGCTCGTGTAGCCTGGTGCCAAACTCAAAATGTTGCCCCGGAAGTGATGTCACAACCGGAAGTGACATCACACCCAGGCTTTTAAAAAAGTGAAAATTGGGAGGAACCCACCTCCCCCCCCCCAGCAGCTCGCCACCCAATTGCTCTGCTGCTTCCCCCCAGTCAGTGGCATAGCTGAGGCACCTATATGCTATCTGGGGTCAAAGAACATTTGTAGCCCCAGCCAGACAAAATCAAATTTAATTAAGTAAATAAATAAAAAGTGTGCCCCAGATTGGTTTGAAACACTGTGCTAGGATGAAGAGAGATGGTTACTCTCCCCCTGCTAAATATAAGAGGGGCACTACTTGATAAAGTGCCTGTTTTCCCACTTAGCAAGGGTAACTGTATTATGATATACATGGAAATAAGAGCTGACTCATATTAACACCTTATTGGTTTCATGCTGTATTATGATAATATGTCATTGCAACATGTCAATAACATAATAACATGTCATGTGCTCTCAGAACAATCAATCTCACAGGTCGGTTTTAAGAAAATCCACTTTTTGTTCCATAAGGCAGTTTTGTTTTCATTTTCTGGTTAATTGACCATAACTTTTGTTAGAATACAGGTATTCCAGTGCCGTTTGTTTCACTGTATTCTGCATTAAATTACATTTCCAATGATATATAACACGATGATATTATTAATACATACTAAGATTTTCACAATTTTGGTCACTAGTGTCAAGCTCAGCTTGTTGCCCCCCTAAGCTTGATGCCCGGTGCACCTTCTACCCCCTGCACCCCCTTAACTATGCCACTGGTTTGGACAGCATGGCTAAGAGTGTCATGAATATGTACAGTTTAGGCCTAGTAGCATGTAGAGCCTGAACCAAAGTTAACCAGTAACAGAGAAGTGGCTTGCAGTTCCTAGCTGCAAGGATGTGAGTAACAACAGCCAACGAAATTAACAACTCAATGGAAGGTGATAATGTAGCACCTATGCAGACAGAAAGGTGCCCATCAAGGATGGAATGCAGCTGTGGATCTCCAGTGGGGAAGGGAAGAACTAAGAGGACTAGCATCCAGCCCCAATTCGGGAAGATTCTGTCCCCAAGAGTTTCTGACTGGACAGTTTAAATAAGTACAGAGTCACCACCATCCTGTTAACATGAGAAGTATAAGAACAAAGCGCAAGGGGTGTGTCAGGGTCTTTTTGGTGGAAAAGGTCGTGGGTGCAACATCCTGCAGGTTGAGAGCCTGGTCCACCAGGGCCATGTGGCCTCATAGGTAACCTGGAGCTGAAAGATCTACAAAAGAAAGCTGACCCAGGTGAGAGTTAGGGAATAATAGAGATAGCCAGTTAGCTTTGTTATTTTAATGCTGATATGTTTCCTAGAAGTTTTATGCCTCTAGAATTTGCTGCCTTTTGTAACTTTATGTAACCCTATGCATTTAATAAAGTAAAAATCCTTTTACTAAGTTGTTCATTGTCTGTTGGGGACAAAGGTTCAGAATCCTGCCTAGCCATTCAGCAAGCTACCAAATACTCATTGAGGACTAGTAACTTGAGGACTGAGGCTTTAATTAAAGAAAGTGCTCAGTGCCTGCAAGGGATAGAATTAAGCCTAGAGGGTCTCTGTGTCCCTGGACTGAGACACTGGCACATATAGGGTGGTGGCAGTACTACTGAACAGGGGTCCTTGAGGGCTCTAGGATTCGAGAACCAAGAACTCTGAGCACCCCAAAACCCCGGGAGTATACGACAAAGAGGCACTGATAAACCTCACTGCAGTGAATTTGTCCAACCGGTGATTTCCATACTGTGGGTCGAGACCCACTGATGGGTCACAACCTGATTTGTGGTGGGTCTCGAAAAGGTGATGGAAAGATCAGATAACTAATTGCTTCAAACCCTGAGGCTATTGAAAAATCAGACATTGTAGGTGCTAATTACCCTCCAAAGAGTTCAGCTCCTATAGTTTGGAAGCATGTGTAGAGAGAGAGATAAATATTGGAGGGTCTTTTTCTGGTTATTATGACTAATACATTTTCCCAATTTTTTCTTTTTAAAGGTCTGGTATACCTAGGTGGGTCTCAATACAATGTCATTTTAAAAAGTGGGTCCTGGTGCTAAAAAGTTTGGGAACCACTGGTCTAACCCTTTGCTGCCTGAGAAATCTCAGATTTTAGCATTTCCATACAGAACGTTGCTGCAAAAACAAGAGATCCCCCCTCTCCAGGCAACGCAAGGAGTCACTCTCTTGCTTTCTGATCTCTGTCCTCCACATTCTGTAAGGTCCTAGAAACGCAACAGGTGCTGGAAGTGCACTGGGCCATTTTGGTGCTGGTTCTGTGCTTTTAATATATTTGCTCTTTTTTATTTTTTAACATCATGAGCCCATTTTGGGGTTGCCCTATTTAGCTTCCGAAGGGATCAACTCTCAACCCCCTGAGTTTGCTATTTGCAGTTAAGATGAGGATATCATTCCCTCTCATCCAAATTCATTTCAGCTCCTGTGCTGATCTTGACAGGATGCAGGGAACAAAGCAATTTCAGTGGTAATCAGGGCAGGGGATGGAGTCGCACAGCGCGTTCTGTTTCAGGCCGTTCAAACTGCTCAAATAATCAAGATATCACTTGCTCAATCGCAGCCCCCCTCCCTACGCAGGCAGGGTAGCATCATTCACAGGTTCAGTGTAGCATTTTAACCCTTTGTCCTTCAGACTCTCTTGGTGCTCTGCAGCACTTTGGGGTCAGTTAGAGAGGCTGCACCTGGCTGACTTCTTTCACATGCAAAGCATGGACCCCGCATTGTGTAAGAGCCCAAACAAAGCATGGACCCCGCATTGTGTAAGAGCCCAAAGTGGACCCAGTATGTAGGTATCCTCATTCATTGATAGGGAAGTTCTATGCAGGTTCCTAATAGCACAATCCTATGCACATCTACTCAGAAGTAAGGCCCATTGTGTTCAATGGGGTTTACTCCCAGGAAATATCCATAAGGCTGCAATCCTATATATGTTTTCTTGGGAGAAAACCAGATTGAACACAATGGGTCTTATTTCTGATTAGACATGCGCAGGATTTTGCTGTAAGAAAGCATTGCTTCGTGCCCACTAAGGTCTGGCTCTCCACCACTATTGCCTCTTCCGATCTGACAGTTGTTAACCTCCCCTAAAGTACAGTATAATATTTTAATATTTATATTTAATATAGTATTTTAAATAGATTGATTGATTGATTGATTGATTGATTGATTGATTGATTGATTGATTGGGCAAGACAGCCCTAGAGTGAGACCCTTGGGATGAAATGTCAGAGAGGGTGAGAGAACTGAGTGTGTTGGGTACCCTTTTGCTTTCTTGGAGGGTCCGCATTGCCCCAGCATCCAGCTCCCCAATAGTGAGAGGCAGTACGGTGTAGTGGTTAGGATGGTAGACTAGCACCAGGAAGACCTATGTTCAAATCCCCATTCAGTTGTTATGTTTACTAAGTGATCTTGGCTGAGTTGCTCTTTCTCTCAGCTTACCTCACCTTACCTCACCTTTGTTGTGAGGACAAAATGGACAGAAGAGCCTTTTGCTGCCCTGAGCTCCTTTGAGGTGAGCGGGTAAACCAAGAAGAGCTGCTAATTAGTTCTCCTGTATTCCCTCTTAGGAGGAGGTCATGTCAGATTGTCATGTCAGTTTCTTCCAGGTTCCTTTTATGGTGCCAGTGCTACATTATTGGCTTAATACAAATAGAATGATCAGCTCTTGAATGTCCTTCCTTCATCAGATAATTGACATTGGAGACGAAACAAACTACCTGTGTTTAACTGAATAATAGCACAAACCTAACTTGTGCTGGAACAGGGAGGCTGGTAGGCCTGTCCTGTATCCAGTGTGAGTTTTGGGCTGCAAGTGGCTCAGCCTGGGACCACTTCCCCTTACCCTGGTGAGGGTCGCTGCTGCCCCAATGGATCTACTCAGATCTCCACCACCTCAAGAGGTGGCACAGATCCGAGCAGCCCAGAGATGCACAGTGCTGCCCGGGAACTGGGTCAGGATCCAGCACAAGGTCCTGGCCCCACACCACCCCCGCTCTCCCACTGCCTGCCCATGGGCCTGCCTGCCTGTCTCCCACCCTCTCCCGCCCTGAAATGCCTCCTCCCCACCTCCTCCCCATCCCCATGCCCCCCTGACTTCCACACTGGCCGAGCTAAACTTGTGCAGATCTACCTGGCTTTATTATGCAGAGGCTGGATGCAGCATCTAGGGGCTGGTGCAGGTCCCTGCGCTGGCCTAGCTGACACTTCAGGAAGCACAAACATGTTTTACAGCACGTTTGCGTTGGCTCAGTCATGTCGTGAGAATGGATGATGGCCGGATCCCAAAGCATCTCCTCTATGGAGAACTCGTGCAAGGAAAGCGCCCTACAGGTAGACCACAGCTGCGATACAAGGACATCTGCAAGAGGGATCTGAAGGCCTTAAGAGTGGACCTCAACAGGTGGGAAACCCTGGCCTCTGAGCGGCCCGCTTGGAGGCAGGCTGTGCAGCATGGCCTCTCCCAGTTTGAAGAGACACTTGGCCAACAGTCTGAGGCTAAGAGGCAAAGAAGGAAGGTCCACAGCCAGGGAGACAGACCAGGGACACACTACACTTGCTCCCAGTGTGGAAGGGATTGTCACTCCCGAATCGGCCTTTTCAGCCACACTAGACGCTGTTCCGGAACCACCTTTCAGAGCGCGATACCATAGTCTTTCAAGACTGAAGGTTGCCATGTGACCCTCCCAGGTTGGTTGCTGTGCCACTGTTCTAAGGAATGGCTCTCAAGCTTTAGCCACGCTAAAGATGTGCTAAAGATGAATCAATCTTACTGTCCTCGTCTCTAATGCTGCAAAAGGATCCCCAATGATTAAATTGCTAGCCTGCCTTTTCCTGGGGCCTCCTTCTCATAGATTTTCATCTGATAAGTCCTTAATATGATCTCTTGGGGCCAATTATGTCAGCTAAACACAAACTATTAAGGTCATTTCATATTGGATTAATTAGATGTGCCTTGGAAACAGACATGCATCTTTGGTTCCTGGTAGGTTGCCCTGTTTCAGTCTCCCAGACTAATTCCAAAGCCATGCCTCAGTGCTACTGTTTGTTTGTCATATAACAGCAAGAGTATTGTTCATTCACATAGTACATATTTTCTATCAATTGCGTAACTCTTCTTCCCTGGGCAAGAACTCCAAACAAAACTTTTCTTGTTTTCCCAGTTAAACCTGTTGCCACAGACCCTCTAACTTCCTGCTACTTCCCTATAACCCTATTTTAGTCACTTGTGATTTCTTTATTTCCCTGATCCACTTCTACTAGGATCCATCCATATGATGCCTTTGGGGTTTGTCTTTTCATTGGCTTCTTTCCAACTGTCAATCACTTATCAAAGGTGGCTTCCTTCCAACTATCAGATCACATCTGAAAACTTGGTTTCACCTGGCAATGTAGTGCCCTGGAAAGAATGCCAATCTGGGATTCCGCAGATGCAGACTCAAGTGCTTGCTGGGCCCAGAGGTGTAGCTAGGTCATTTGACACCTGGGGCCCATAAAATTTTGTCACCCCATATGACACAATCAATCAATCAATCAATTATATTATATTATTATTAATTATATTGATTAATTAATTCACTTTTTATACCACTCTTCCTCTAAGCAGCTCAGGGTGGTGTACATGGTTCCTCCCCTTATTTTGTCTTCACATCAACCCTGTGAGGTAGGTGAGACAGAGATAATAATAGTCATGACATGAAATGAATAATAATAATGGCCAGAAAATAAATGCAGTGAATATTTCCCTACAAGTAATGGATGAAATTCTGCATAAAATGGTATATAACATGATGGTATTATTCCTAAAAACCACAATTTCCATGATTTTGGTCACTAGGAAGATTGTGGGGAATCCAGGCTTGGAGGGGAGAAGAAAGGGAGATTGTGGAGGATCCAGGATTGGAGGGAGGGAGAGATTGGGGGGGATCCAGGCTTGGAGGGGGGGGAGAAAGGGAGATTGTGGGGGATCCAGGCTTACAGCTGAAGCCTCTGGTTTATTCTTTGGGGGGGGGAGCTGCCTTCTGGAGCATTTGTTGAGCTCCACTTTCATCAGATTGGGGCTATGCACTCCCCTGTGCCCAACTTGACCAGGAACCAAGGCACGTTTGCCTACTCGCAAGTAAACACCACCGTTTGTCTTCTTTTCGCTTTCCATAGGGCTCAATACATTCCTCAGCTTGGAGGGAGGGGCTTCCTTCTTGGGTGTTTTTTTGGGGCTGCTTTCATTGAACAGGAACCATTCTGGTGTCTTTTGATTACTCTCAGCCTGCCCTTTCTGATAGACTAAGGCTTGTCCACCTACTCACGAGTAAATGCGCGATATGGCTCAGTTTCACTTCCATAGAGCTCCATGCATTTTTGGGTTTCCGGTTTTTTGGCCATAACTTTTGATGGAAAGGGGATATTTCACTCTGGTTTTTTGCATTGCATTCTGCTGGAAATCCCGCATCCAACGGTATATGGCATGATGGGGTTATGCCTTACCTTCACAATGTTAGGGCATTTGTGGTGTCACCCCCCCCAAGGGTGGTACCCGAGGTGGACCGTCCCCCACCCCTCGCTAGCTATGCCACTGGCTGGGCCTCAAACCTTGATAGCCTTGGGAAAGCTACTATCCATCACCTCTCCGGAGTCTGCATAACTTCTAACCCAGCAAGCCACTTGCAGTCCATCAGGACTTACTAGCTTTCTCTTTTCTATCTGCTTGAGGTCGTCAAAAATCTGGCAGACCACAATACATAATTTAGGGTCCAATCCTATCCAATTTTCTAGTGCAGGTGCAGCCGTGCCAACGGGGCGTGCACTGCATCTTGTGGTGGGGCAGCAGTCACGGAGGCCTCCTTAAGGTATGGGAACATTTGTTCCTTTAACTTGGGGTTGCATTGCGACTGCACCAGTGCTGGAAAATTGGATAGGATTGGGCCTGTAGTGGTTATCTACACAGGCGCTGAGCTTAGCCTTGGTAACATGGCAACCGGTAGGCCGGCAAGCAAATTTACTGGTTTCCGCCCCCCCCACCTCAGGCACGCCAGAGTGGGCCAGTTGCGAAGGCTGAGTTTTCACCTAGTAGCCGGTAAACAGAGGATGTTATGAAAAAGTGCATATCTAGGAATGTGTACTGCGGTCCAGCCAGAGCCAGCAGGTTTCTTAGTAGTGCAGATTTCAGTAACCTTCAGTAATTTTCTCTAGTGTCATCATGTGTTTTGAGAATGATTAAAAGGTCTGTGGAAGCTAGCCGGGGGAGCGGACTTCTCTCTCAATCTCAGACCGTCCTACTTCCGGCTTAGCTCTCCCTGCTCTCAACCCTCTGAATGTCTGTTGTTTCTCTCATTGCTTTTATTCCTTGCTGCTCTAATTCTAACTTTCAAACCCTCAGAGTGCTTCTGCTTTTAGCACTCTCACTCAGGCACCAAGGTTCTAAACGCTGGGTGCTTCCCAAGTAGCATTGTGTTGCAACAGGGCCCTTAGGCTGCAATCCTGTGCACCCTTTCCTCGGAATAAGCTCCACTGAACTCAGTAGCTTACTTTTGAGTAGACATGCATAGGATTGCAGCGCAAGTGGTTTAACTCAACCTTTCCGGAACTCCTTGACATGAGTGGTGAAAAGCAATAGGGGATTGGGGGTCATAGTTCAGTTGAGGAGATAACCTGCTTGGCATGTCTAAGATCCAAGGTTCAGATTCTGACATCTCTAGATAGGGTTGTGAAAGAACTTCACCTGACACCTTGGAGAGATGCTGCATATCAGTGCAGAGACAACTGACTAAAATGGGTCAATGGATTATGGGGATAATACAGGTGGGGGTTCCTTTTTTGCACGATCACATTTTTGTGCTTCATGTTGTGTGATCCATGAAAGGGAAAGCCATTGCAAATGAATGGTCTCCTTCACTGGTGGATCTAGCAACAGTTAAATTAAGGCTCTTTATAGGAAGATAATGGGGAAAGGGCACTTCATGGGGGCTTCCAAAATTAATATGAGAATCTGGCTTTGCTTGAGGTGGACTGGAACTACTACCATGAGAATATAATGATTATTATCCATTTTAGCCATAGGCCATAACAGAGAGCAAGACACAATGGTCAATTAAACATAAGACAAGCAATTAAATAGAAGAACAGAACAGAAATTATCCATCTACAACAATAAAGCATCTGAGCTACGGATTGCAATTTACGATAATCATAAAAGTCTTTTGCCACGTTTTGCTGCTGGCATAGGAAAAATGACCCACATTCTGCCACCTCATTATGAGTACTGGCAATTAAACTGTCTAAAGGCGTGATCCTATCTTGCGCTGGAACAGACAAACCAGGAGGCTTGCGCTGTATCCGTTGCGAGATAGGGCTGCAAAGTGGCTCAGCTGAAGGTAAGGGGAAACTCTTCTGCTTACCCCCGGGCAAACCACTGCAGCCTCTACGGGACTCCTCAGCCTTGCGCCACCTCAGGAGGTGGCGCAAGTCAGGGGAGAGCGGAGCGGCTTGAAGCTGCTCCACACTGCTCGGGAACAGGGGTTGGGATCCGGCATATCAGCTGGATCCCAGCCCCGCCTCCCACTCCCTGCCCCCAGGACTGCCTCCCACCCACCCTCCTCTTGCTCTGGAATACCACGAGCAACCAGACTCTGGCACGGGAAGCACAAGAGTTTATATTTGTGTGGTATTCAGGCAAAGTGAATGGTTCTCTTTCCCCTTAAGTACAACCACTATCCAGAATTCCCTCACCTTCTCTAGCCTGGAATTGCAGACCCTGCTGCAGGCCTGTGTTTTAGAGCCCTGCCAGGGAGTTGTATAGAAGCCTGTTCATAAACAACTTACCAATACCTGTGCGGGGCCTGCACAGGTAATTAAGCCTCAACACACTGCTGCAATTCCAGTTTCAGAGCTACTCTTTTCTTCCGACAGTGGCGTTTTTTGCCACACAAACTATCCAAACCCTTCACGGGTCAGACTCTGTAGTTAAGTTGATGTAAGGTAAAGCCCAGTAAAGGCTTCACAGCCATGGGGATGTGCTTGTGGTGTGCAGTGTCATTGACTTGAGAGCTTTCCCAAACAATCTTCTCAAGAGCTTGATTGGCAGTGGCCCTTTGGCCTTCTGGAAAGGACACCCCCTCTAATATGCCCTGCCACAATCACTGAGATCAGCAGGCAGACTCCTCTCTTCAGTCAGCTGAAGATGTAGGACCCAATCCTATTGGGCCTGCGCTGGCTCAGCGCCCCTGCGCAGTGTTGCAAACTTGCCGTAAGGCATTGCCTGTGACACTTACTGCTGGGTCAACACATGTGCAGGCTCAGTGCAAGCTCATGCTAAGCCAGTGCTGGTCAGAGGTGTGATGACTGCACCACAGAGCTCTGGGCGAGCGCCAGGGAGCAGACTGGTAAGTCAGGGCATGGGGGGGAGGTCTCATGGGTGGGGGGAGGGCAGGGAGAAGATGTGGCGGGGGAGGGAGTGGGGTGGTGAGGGGCCTGAGATCCTAACCCCCTCCCAGCCCAGGAGACCCAACACAGGTATCCTTGAATCTGCACCCTCAGATCTGAGGAGACCCATCGGGGCCACCTGGGGATTTCATGGGGTAAGGGAGTGGAAGCTCCCTTACAATGAGTAGACCTGATGCAACTTCCCAGCCCCATGGATTCAGCGGTCACCATTTGGGCACGGCTGCAGCCCTGGGTGCTGGAAAGCACAGAATTGGGCTGCTCATGGCATATTCTATAAACCCAGTCCAGCAACTCTTAGTCACAGCTAGGTGGCCCAATCCTATGGGCCATTTAAATTGCTGGAGCAAGTGTTCTGGTGGTGTAAACAGCTTTAGGGTTGTTTCAAATGCAACAATGCGGGCGAGAGCGGCCTGGACACCAGACACCTGCCCGTGCAGGTAAGTCTGTGCAGGGGGTTAGAAGGAGCCAAGGAGGGGTGGACCAGTGCAGAGGTGCCAGACTGGGGAGAAGGTGGGGCTGAGAAACAGGCAGATCAGGTGCATCGGGGGGG
Organism: Tiliqua scincoides; assembly: GCF_035046505.1. Lineage (NCBI taxonomy): Eukaryota > Metazoa > Chordata > Lepidosauria > Squamata > Scincidae > Tiliqua > Tiliqua scincoides. Next base: position 11,281,489 of record NC_089824.1, on the reverse strand, counting down.
GGGGCAAGTTCAATGGCAGCAGTGCCTGACAAATCCTAACCTTTCTGGGGCCAAATCCACCTTCCCATGGCAACGTGGATCTACACCAGTGATATTGCTGGAGCGTGTCTGAGTCTACCCATGTTGGCAGCTGGGGTTTACCCTGGGGCAAGGGAGCAAATGTTTTCTTACCCTGAGGTGGCCTCAACACACCAAAACTCCCCTGAAGAATACAGTGGGTTCCATGATGGTGCCACTGCATTGCCATGAGGGGAATTAGGATTGGGCTGAAAGTCTCATCTACGGATCCTCCTATAATAATAATAATAATAATAATAATAATAATAATAATAATAATAATAATAATAATAATAATATTTATATACCGTCTTTCTTGGTCTTTATTAAAGACTTTATTCAAGGCGGTTTACATAGGCAGGCTGATTAAATCCCCATAGGGATTTTTACAATTGAAAGAAGGTTCTGTCTTTCAAGAACCACAACAGTCCAGGTGTTTCACTCTGATCTGGCTTCACATTCTGGCCTCCATCCTCCCACGCTCAGAGCAGATGGAACAGCTCAGCTGCAGCTTGCCAGCTGCTTCAAGGTCGCACGGTGCCGGTGGCCTCAAACTGGCGACCTTGTGGATGTTATCTTCAGGCAAACGGAGACTCTACCCTCTAGACCAGACCTCCTGCCCTATCTCCTATCTGCATGGGCCTGTCCTAAGCAGTTTCTTGGTCACTCCTAGTTTGTGATGGAGCATTGGGGACTGGCTACCAAATAACAGGGTTTGATATGAAGCATCCGGTAGCCTAGCATTTGTGAGAAGGGTTGATAAGTTTTACTGGACTGGGCTGGACTGTGTTGATTGGGGAGAGAAGAGGGGTTGCTCTTTCTATAGGACCCAGTGGCAGAGTGCAATGCCCCAGCACAGAGGCACTTGCTTTGACTGATAATTCTGAATCTGGCAGTGACTAGTGGCATAGCTAGAGGGGGTGCAAAGCACATGCAACACAGTATGCAAGCAGCCACTCCCCTTTGGAGCCATTCCAGGCAGGGGAAGCAAAACAGAGGTATACGCCTTCTGGGACCGTTCTAAGGAGGCCTTCTGGGCATACGCCCCTGTTTTGCTCCCACCAGTTGGAATGGCTCTGCAGGGGAGGGGCCATTTGCACATTGCGGTGAGGCTCTCTGCAAAACTTAGCGCTTTGCACCTCCTCTAGCTATACCACTGGCAGCAACCACCCCAAAGCCAATCAGCAACAGCTCTAGATCTGCATCAAATCAAATGCTTCATCGCATCAACGGCAATCACAGACAATGTGGAAGCAGATGATTTAAAATGGCCAGATCCCACTGTGCACGGAAAGATTCTTATGTTCCTTTCCATGCATACCGTAATCCTATGGACACTTAACTGGAAGTAAGTCCCATTGAGCTTAATGAGACTTACTTTTGAGTAGACAAGCATAGGATTGTGCTGATAGACTATCACATAGCTCAAGAACCTGCCTGTGCTACAGGCAGCCAGCTTCTCCAGGAGTTATGTGGGTGTCACGCTGGGCGGGATGATCAGGGCTCTAAATATTCCAGGGCCTCCTGGGCTTTGCCAATCAATGGAATGAAACTCGCACATCAGGGCTTATACTCACTCCCCTGTTGCAGGGGGAAATGTGTTTTTTTCCCCCCCTCCCCCTGCTAGTGCTGCAGCTGTAATCTGCACTCTTACAAGATTACAGCTCAAACATCAAATGAAATCTTCATCTGAAATGGGGGAGGGGGTGTTGTGCCTATGTGTGTGTGCGCCTGGGAGAGAGAGAGAGAGAGAGAGAGAGAGAGAGAGAGAGCTGGGCAGCAGCTGCTGAATGCTGAATATCTTTGCCTAGGAATGCCAAATCAAGAAGTCCGAAGGGCTCACATGTTTGGGACCATGACCTGGGAATCTTTAATGACTGACCACTCTTTATGGTAGAACACAATGTCCCTGATTATTCCCTGATGCTGATTCTGAAAAGTTTTGTTCCCCAACCAGTCTTATAATTTCCATGGGTAGTTAATCATTGCTATTATAGACTTGTCGAGCTGCAGCTGGCTCGGCTAAAAATGGAAGGTTCTCTGTGCGTATATGTGGGTGCCCATGAAATGTGTGTGAGATCCTATTGCCTGCCTGGAGAACGAAAAATCCAAATAGCTGAAGTTGTGGCGTTAGGACGGTGACATGAAATCAGTGAAACATTTACCTAGCAGAGCCTGCTTTCCTATTCATTAATTTCCTTCCCAATCCTAATTGCCCATAGCACTGCCAGAAAACACATTCCAGTGGTACTACATGGTGGTGCTAGTGGTGCTTCCAGTTGTCACAAATTGTGACACACCACAGCATGCAGACTGGCTGCTACTGGAAGCAGTGAAGTGAAGCTACTGGAAGCTGGCTCCATGCATGGTTCACCCAGGTAGGTCCACCAAGGTGTAGGGGGCTGGAGGGAGGTGGGGTGACAGTGGAACAGGATGGGGGGTGATGAGTGGAACAGGGAGGTGGCAGGAGTGGGGAGGAGGTTGAATCAGACCCAGGAAAGTAGTGGGTTTCGTAGCAGCAGCCTCTGTTTAATCCTGACCCCCTTCTCGGGTGCAATCCAAACGCCTTGGGCGCAATCCACCTTTCTGGATCCGTGCAGACTTGGACCAGTGGAAGTTTTGTCATGCAGGGTTCTTTCTGTTCTGAATTTTTGTTGACCTTTGCACTCTTAACCACCCCAAGTGGCAAATGTATTTGATACAATCTCCTGTCTTCTGCAGTGAGATTTATCCTCCTTATTTGTAGACAAAGTTTTGGACTCGCGGTATGCTCTTTCCCTTCCTTTTCTGAAAGCCAAGAAAAACAAGACCTATTTGTGGAAGCAAAGTCCTGGGACAACCGATGGTTGTGTTTGGTGAACTTTTCAGGACTCTGAATGCAAAGTTCACACGGTCATCTCCACTGACATTGCCAGCTTGAGGAACAGGGAAGTGATCTGTCAGACGCATGGACTCCCTTGGCAGACTCCCATGGCTGGAGGTCCTCTTGAAGCCTTGGCAGACGTCATAAATGGAGAAATGTCCCGGGCAACTGACACAATTGCTCTTAAATGCCCTCTCTAGTTGACAAGAACACAGTCACCTGCCAGGTGTACTAGAAATGAAAGATTTTCATTATGAGATGAATGAAAAGAGCTCTCAGTGAGTCTGGAGTGAACAAGGAATAGGTTAATTTTCGGAACCCTCTTGCAACTCATTCTAGGGCAGTGTTTCTCAAACTGTGATTTGGGACCCACTAGGTGGGTCACGAGCCAGTTTCAGGTGGGTCCCCATTCATTTCAGTATTTTATTTTTAATATGTTAGACTTGATGCTACCACGGTATATGACTGCATTTGGGAAAATGTGACAGACCTGTAGCTTTAACAAGCTACTATGTATATTCTTTTAACAATGGTCGTCAATGGGACTTACTCATGGGTAAGTGTGGGAAGGACTGCAGCGTAGGATTGTGAAAAATGTTCCTGCTTGATGATGTCATTTCTGGTCCTGACATCACTTCCAGTGGGTCCCGACAGATTCTAATTCTAAAAAGTGGGTCCCAGTTCTAAAGTAGTGAGAACCACTGTTCTTGGGGCTTAATTTTTCTGGTGGTTGCAAAGTACTTCTCAGAGGCTGCCTTCCCACCACTGAGGAACTGTGGCTTCCCCACAAGATGATGATATAATAGAGGAAAAAAAAGCATCTTCTGGATGCTGTTCTTCATGCCAGATGCTGGTGGGCTTGGGCCCTCCACTGCCAGCAGCACTCGCTGCTCAACACAGCGAGTGAGAGGGTGTCGTGTAGCAAGGGTGTGTCACGCAGCATGGGAGGGGTCACACCTGCCCCTAGGAGGCATGCCAGCAATGCCACTGACAATTAGCGAAGGTCTGCTCTGAATGTGACCAACCTGAGATCTCAGCCTGGCATCTGGGCACTACGGATGGCTCTGGTTCTATTGGCCTCTCATCAGCTCAGCCCTAATCCAAAGATCTACTTGTTGCCTTGAACAGAGCCTGACCTCAATCTGCCATTTGTACATCACTGGCACAAGTGACGTTGACTGGCCTATATCAATGAGGGGGGGGGGGAAGTGTTATTTCCTGGACCCTGCATTTTAAATGCCATTAATAATTTCAGCGCACAAAAATTGAACTAATTCCATATTTGCTTCCTTTGAGCATTAAGCAGTGAATAATAGATTTATTTGTGGGGCTTATGCTTTGCTGATTAAAGCCTGCCTTCCAGCTGTTGGATCAGAAAAAATAATTACTCAACACCAAGACAAATAAACACAGGATCAAGCTGTACTTAGCAAACCGGCTACTTGGGAGACAAATGTATTCGTTCATCGTCAAACGAGAATAATGGAAACATCCTGCCTACGTATTAACTATTTGCTGAATGATCCACACCCTCTTGAAATCCCAGCACAATTCCAGCCTCTGGTTGGGCTGATGCAAGTCCTTGTGCCAGCCCAGGACTGTTGCAAACATGCCGTAAGGCACATCTGTGATGACGCGGGACTTGGCAGGCTGGTGAATGGATGCGTGGCAGCCAACAGGGACCAGGTTCAGCCTCCGCCGTATGGTGCAAGGGTAAGTTTGCACTGGCCTAGGGAGGCTGGCATGGGGGTTTAGGGAGGGCAGGGGAGGGCAGTTTGGGGAGGGCAGGTGGCAGGCTGACCAGTGGGTGGGCCAGGCCCACGAGGGGGTGGAACATAAGAAGAGCTCTGCTGGATCAGGCCAAAGGCCCATCTAGTCCAGCTTCCTGTATCTCACAGTGGCCACCAAATGCCCCAGGGGATCGCACAAGACAGCAAGACATGACCTGTGTCTTGGTGCCCTCCCCTGCATCTGGCAATCTGAGGAAGCCTACCTCTAAAACCAGGAGCTTGCATATACCTACCATGACTTGTAACCTGGGATGAACTTTTCCTCCAGAAATTTGTCCAATCCCCTCTTAAAGACATCTAGGCAAGACGCCATCACTACTTCCTGTGGCAAGAAGTTCCACAGACTAATTCCACAGAGTTCCACAGGCTAATCAACCTCTGGCACTTAGGTCAAATTCCAACTCCCTTCCAGAACAGCCCAGCCTAACACTGGGCTGTTCTGTTCTGTGCCAGTGATTTAGCTGGTGCAGATCCAAATAGCCTCATTGCGTGGTTGGGGCAGTGCTCAGGGTAAGGAAAAAGTATCACCTTGTCCCCTCCCCCTTTGCACCACAGCAACCTCCAACCCTGCACTGGATACAGTGCAGGCCAGCTGGCCAGTGCAGTTTAGGATTGTTCCAGTGCAGGTTAGGATTGGGCTGTTAGGCTTCCTGAAGCATTCTGGACACAGTTCTTACGTTTAGAATAGGTGCTCACTGGCTCCATGTCAACCAAGGGGTTCAGGTAATGTGCACAATATTCTCTAAATGGGGACTTGAAGCAGGGTCTCACGTCTTCTACTCCACTACAGCTCTTGACTTTGTCCTCTTTATTCACATCAAACTTAGGATAGGGTTAGCTATATGGCTGAGCAGGGTTTTGAACCTAGGTCTCCTCCATTCTAGTCTGACACCTTAACCATTAGGCTACACTGGTGTTGGAGCAAACATAACATAGAGTAGTGGAGGCTGAACTAATCCACTAACTGGGAAGATCTAGCAGCAGCTTAGCACTAGGGAATGTAAGATCAGACTGAGAAGATAACGCATCTCCACCTTTATCTGCTACATCAGCCATTTTCAACCTTATGCCGTGGCACATTGGTGTGCCATGAATAGTCTGCAGGTGTGCCGCAGGAGTTTGGGGGAGGGTCTTTTATTAGTAGGGCCATTGGGGAATGTGAGCTCCCCACCAACAGCATGGTGTTCCTTGTCAATTGTCAAAAAAACTGATGACAATTTTAGTAGCTTGTCCTGGTACCGCAAGATGAAAAAGGTTGAAAAACACTGTGCTAGGTATTACTTAAGCTTTGACAGGAGTCATTGTTTCAATGATGGGGCAGAAAAGAACACAACCTTGCCTCTCCCAAAAACCCACAATTCAGCCTCCACTACTCTATGCTATGACCTGGGAGGAGGGCAGGTGGCACCGGTGAATACCATATCCTATCCCCCTTTCTGGGCATGATCCGCTGACACGAGGCAATGCGGACTTGCACAAGTGATTTTGCTGATAGCCATCGCGGCTGCAGGGGTTTATCCCAGGGCAAGGGACAAATATCCCCTTATCCCGAGAAGACCTCCAGCAGCCAAAATTCCCATACAGCATGTAGCGTAGCCCACACTAGTGCCACCACAGTGCCGTACAGGAACTTATGTAGGATTGGGCTGCCAGTTTTATTCTTGCTTACAGTAGAACATAAGAACAGCCGCACTGGATCAGGCCATAGGGCCATGTTTACAGAGGAACTCAAACAGCCATCCATTAATTTCACAATCACCCCCTTGTCTCTTACTTTACAACTTTGCATTCCAAGAAAAAAAAAAAACCATACTGGAAACACAAAATATGCTCTTAGGGAGTATAAAGGCTCTGTATAGTCACAAACCAGCATGTTTTAATTGTTAGAAAAACCAATTGGTATGCATGTTTGATCAGGAAACATCTGATCTTCAAGTGGGAAACTTGATTTACATACATAATTTTCCTCTTTTATAGAAATTCAAAACAATCATTTAAGAATCAAACGAGATGTTAGCAGAAGCGGTGTTTTCAGGAATAAACATGCCACTAAAGGCCCAGTCCTATCCCTTCTAAGCACGGACATCTTCCCAGGTGCTCCAGTGCAAAGATGGTTCTGTCGCTGTGGAAGCCCCTCTGCCACCAGCAGCTGCAAAGTTTCGCGCCACTGGTAACAGGGTGCAGACCAGCTGCTGGCACAGCCCTGCCAGCAGAGTGCTGGGAAAGGGGCAGGACAAGGCCAGATCCTGAACCCCCTTCCTGAGACAGACATGCCTCGAACTGTTCCACAGTGCTAGGTCAGCAACAGAGCTGCGCTAGCTTTGAGGCCCTTTCGCCGTGAAAGTGGATTGGATTCAGTGGCCAGTGCCTTGATGGCCCTATACTCTGAGCACTGCCATGTAGGATTGGACTGGTAGAAATGCATTTCTAGTTTGGCCCTCCATCACCTGGCCTGAAATCAATTCATCTCTCTGAAAAATAAATCCTGCTTCCTGCTAACTTCGGTGCTGTGCTAAATAAATGAATGGTGAATCACATATGGGTAAGCACATTGCAGTGCTGGGCACAATTTATTCTGCCATTAGCGGGGGAGGGCAAAGGGCCATGCAACCCCCTGAATTTCTAGAGCCCTATGTATCGCAAACCGTAATTTCTAGAGATGACAGGTTCTAATTTTGATTCAGCAATGACATCAGCAACTGCCCCTGGACAAACCACCATCTGTCACCTTCAGCCTACAAGTCTTTTATTCATACTGGATTGCATTTCATTGTGTGATATAAAGCAATGGCAGGTAGTAGGGGTGTCACCTCTGACTGAAGCCATTCTGAGAGAATTTTTCCTCCAATATGATGTAATGTCCAGAGATGACCTATTAAAGCCTCCAGGATTCCTTTCAGGAGTCACCTGGAGATTGACGCTGATGTCTGGAGACACCAGACTAATCCTGATGCTTAGTGAGTAGATGTAGAGATTGCAGGATATACTGTGCTTTCTACAGGACCATTGAAGTAGCCAGTTCTGTTTACAGCAGGGCTTGACGTAATGCAAAGCCTCTGGAGGCAAGGGGATGCTCTGCTCCCCTCACCCCTGGAGGCTTTTCTGAGCCTCCTGCACGCTGCCTCTGCAAGGTTCAGAATGCCAGAATCACGAGACAGACACGACTTCTGGTTTCCCAAAGGAAACTGGAAATAGTGTCTCTCGTGAGATTGGGGCATTCTGAGCCTCACAGAGGCATTCTGCAGACGCATACTACCTCTGGGAGGCTCAGTAAAACCTCTGGAAGATTGGGGTGTGCGCCCAAGTCCAACCACGTGACCAGTGGTGGCTGTCACATATAGCTCCCCTTACCTCAGAACATCTCCTGAACATAACCAGAAGGTGCTTCTGGTCATAACTGGGTGGTCCTTTGAGGGCTTTCCATGGATCCCAGTATCTGTGGAAATTGTTATCTGTTAGGTGCTCTGGAGTGGATCCCCCACGGCCACTGAGGGTCCACTCTACATTTCTTTAACTGGAGATGTCACGTGATGTGAGATTGAACCTCATATCTTTGTTATGGGCAAAGTTTAGGGTCTCTGGGCTCATCATATCTATCCATCTCTTAATGGTCTCTCTGCTCTTAAACATCAGTCTTTTAACCAATACATTAAAAACCTAATAGCCACAAAATGTCTATTGAACATTAACAGTATCACAACAATAAAATCATCCATGACACCTAACCATAAAAAAAAGGTTTTCCAGATGACTTGGAGATATGTGAATAATTACATGAGTTTACATTCTAACATTTTCAACAGACTAAAAGAGCCTCTTGAAAGTTTAAGATGATCCAGAACTACATTCACAAAATCTGTAAGAGAACAGTAGCTTTAACTTGAAAAATTAATCTTTATAACTTGTTGACAAGGTTATGTGGAGATTCATTCCCAATTCCAGCCCTAGTCACAAGAGACAAGGGTGTAGTTTGGTGTAACTGAAATCACCTAGAGACCTTTTCCTCCACTCCTCAGGCTCTTGGGACGGGCCAGCTCTGCTTATGTGACATGCTCATGTGTCTTCCTTGCTCTCTCTGGGCTGATCCTCCCCAGACAGTGCTTAGCTGGTTTATAAACACTGGCTGTAGACTTGAAAGGAGCTTTGCCCTTGGACCACTCCTTTGGATCATTTGTTTTCATGACAGAAGAGGCAACTTCAAAGTCACTTGGACAACTGAGTCCAGTCTTCTGCTCTTGTTCTCCCTTTGTCTTGTCACAGCTCCTCCCCTCTGGGCCTTGTGCCCGCTTAAGGCTGATTAGTTTTCCTTGGTTGACTCACCAGTACAGCAAGCAAAAGTCAGAGTCCAGAGTCAGTAAGCCAAGTCACAGTCCATGGTCAGTTTGTCAGTCAGTCCAGTTAGTTAGTCTAGTCTCCTCTCCTCCTACAACCCACAATCCTTTCTATCTCAGGTGCTCCTTATATCCTGAGGGATCTCCTTTAGTGGCTGCAGCTGTGTAGCACACCTCCAGCTACCACCTGGGCCTTAATCCTGCATTCACTTAGAGCAAGGGGCACTGTGGACACCACACCCTATCTCCTCGGTAATATCTTCCACGATGTCACTACACCCTTGGGCATCTTGCATTCCCTTGTGACTTGGCTTGGGCTCTAAAACTGAGTTGAGTCCCATATTGGCAGAATATCAGGCCATGGGGATGCAGCTTCCTGTGAAATGCTGGCAGACTTCTCCCTGACTGGCATGCAGGCATCATCACTCAGGGGTCCCTGACCTATACTTTTTCCTTTTACTAATTTTTGAGATGAGTCATTGTACATCCATTTGAGAACTGGCCCTCCCCCTTGGGGGTTCTATAGGCAATTTGGACAGAACCCAAGCGGCAGCAGGCTTACCCCTCCTGGGTATGGACCACACTGAGCACTGATTATTTTTGAAGAGGCCATTTATTCGCATCAGCCATTTAACGTTCATCTGGCTCTCGTTAACCCATGGAGCCAGGCTCCTCGAGTTACAAAGGCATTTCTTCCCATGCTCCACGAGTCTCCTTTAGCATGAGCCCCGGCATTGCCTTCCAAGAGGTGAGTGGTTCCTCCCAGTCAGGGAGGGGAGCCAGACTTCAGACAAGGAGGTCCGGGAGGTCCCAGTACCCAGTTGTCCTGCACTGGCCACTCGGGGATGGGGTTCCTGGGGTGCCCTTTTGGTGCCCTCCACCACATCCAATCTCCCTTCCGCTAGAGGGTGCCCTCCTTCCAGGCCTACCAGAGCTGCTCTTCCTCAGCCCATGCCTCAGGCCTCTGAGGAAATGGGTATGAACAGGTCTCCTCACCAGTAACTGGAGTCCTATGGAGAGCCTCCTCTCCCCTGAGCTGCTGAGCTCCTTATGAGCCCAGATTCCAGGGCCCCACCCCTTCTGGCCATGTGATCCTTCTCAGGTGTTGAGGGTTACCTGGCCCTACTCCCAGGGTAACCCCTGGGAGGGCCTGGGGGAGGGATCCTGATGGTACTTATCCCTTTCTCTGCCTGCTGAGGGGTTTTTCCCTCCTGAGTGTTCCCTCACCCCCAGTGGCACCTGCGGTGTCAGAGCTGGGCCCTGGTGACAGTCATTATATATTTTTTCCCCAGATATATTTGAACCTGAAGAAGGAAACAAAATATATAAGGTTCATTTGGTGAAATGCTGGAGATGTAGTGAAAACAAAACAGGATTACGCACAAAGAGCAAAATTGACCAAGTATTTCACCTTCCCAAAATCATATCCTTGAAGTTCCAATTACTTTTCATGCTGATGAAGGAATGTTCCCTCCCAGGGCTAATAGCAGCTTCAGGGTCAGGATTTTTCTTAGGAACAGGAGCACCAGGAGTCCTAAGGCCTGCATTGTGTCCCTTCCGTCTGTCCCCCATGCTCCCCTACCCACCTAGTGATGAATCATTGGTTTCTACCACTGCCACTGGCATTAATAGTTAAGGGGCTGGCCTATGTAACGGTTCCTAAACTGTGTGCCATGGCACCTGAAGTTGCTGCACCAAACTCAGAGGGGTGCTACACAATATCCCAAGTGGTTTCCTCCAAGCTCTCATGGGTGCTGCCATCTTGGATTGTGCAAGGTCTCATGAGAATTACAGGAGATCTTGTGAGGTCCAAGATTGTTGCACCCAGGAGATCCGGGAAGAAGAGGCCGCCATGAAAGAAGGGTGCCACAACCATGGAAAGCTGGGAACCACTGGCTTGGGCCTTTGGAAAGTGCCTTATCTGGCTGAACCCTGACATCAGCCCTGGCTGGGAACACAGTACAATGGGAAAGAACTAAGTACTTCCTCCCCTAGTTCCGTTGCTCCAGTTTGGACCCCTGTCATGGCTACTATTTCACTGGGGGGGAAAAACAAACACACAGGGGCAAGTGATGTCGCTGATATACTATGCCATTTGGTCCTGAAAGCCTAAGAGCAAGGCTGGGAGTTTCCATACCTGTGCCAAACAATCACCTATGGATTTTTTGATCCTGCTCTATTTTGCCTCTCAAGGATTGCAGTTTCCATAAGCACAGCTTCTCTTGTGCTCTCACAAACAGGTCGACTGTATTTGTGCAGCTCAGGCAGGCAGAAATGAGAAAGGAAATTTGGCCTCAAGCTGCTCTCATTGTGTGATGGATGATGGCTGAAAGTTGAGAGCAATCTCTTACCTTGGGAAAACAGGGTGAAAGTAAGCTCTGCTGAACATCTCAAGTCGTTTGCTGCTTTCACACAGAGTGCGCGAGATGTCCGTGCCGGGAAGAGCTGCGCACCGCCGCTGGGCCTGCTTTGAGCAAGGTTGAAAGTGTGACAATGTTAAACCTCCCTAACAGTGCAATCCAATGCATGTGTACTCAATGAGGTCAAGGGTCAAAAGAGACAACACGGAAATAAAGTGAATGCAAAAAAGTGACACAAATCTCCCAGAATGTTGAAACTAACAAAAAAAGAAGTAATTTCAGTTCACCTCTAATTTTAATTGAAGCTCTGTTCCGTTCTAGTTAGATGAATACAGCCATTTCAAGACATACACCCTCAAGGGGGGAGCAATTTTGGTGTCCCAGTACACCTAGAATTCACCTTTGGATCACATTTGGCCCCGTGTCTCCTCAATTCAGCAAATATCCAACTCTGGATATCACACATCTGCAGTAATTTCTTGCTTTGATCTCATCGCCTGAGATCAGCTGAGATCAGCTGGTGGAGCCAGTGTGAAACTCAACTCTTTTGCTCTTGTGAAAGTTTGGCACAGGTGCTGCTTTCAAGCTCTTGTTCTGGTTGGGTAAGGGAGGAACATTACCGAGCTTACAGTGAGATTTGGCTTCCAAACGATATCGGATGCATAGATCATTTTATGTACTTATATTTCATTTTCACACCAGCCCAGATTATGTTTTCCTTAGAGCAGTGGTTCTCACACATTTAGCACCGGGACCCACTTTTTTAGAATGAGAATCTGTCAAGACCCACCAGAAGTGATGTCATGACTGGAAGTGACATCTTCAAATTTTAGCAATCCTAGGCTGCAATCCTAACCACACTTACCCAGGAGTCAGTACCATTTACTATCATTATTAAAAGAATATACATAGTAGCTTGTTAAAAGTATAGTGCTGTAACATTTCCCCAAATGCAGTCACACATCATGGCAGCATCAAGTCTAATATATTAAAAATAAAATATTGAAATGGATGGGGACGCACCTGAAATTGGCTCACGAATCCTGCCAAAGTTGGTACTTTTTGGTCCTACTGAATTCCATGGGAGGATGAAGCACAAGCTAATGAGACCAGTATGTCTTAAAAGTGAATCAAGCCCCTATGGATTTTGTATTTTGCCTTCTTTTTGGTGCAGTTTAATTTGCTTTTACTTTTATAGGATATTCTAGGATGCCCAAAGGGGAGGGGGAATTGGGCATAAACAGCTCTGTCCATTCTCCTACAGGAGGGGTGCCCAAACCCCAGTCTGGGGGCCATTTGCGACCCTCAAGGACCCCCAGTCCGGCCCATGGGGAATCCCCAGTCTCCAATGAGCCTCTGGCCCGCCAGAGACTTACTGGAGCCCATGCTGGTCCGATGTGACTGCTTTCGTAGTGAGGGCCAACTGCTAGACCTCTCGTGCAAACTGCAGGCCAAGGGCTCCTTCCGCAGCTTGCTGTTTGATGTCTCTGAAGTAGCAATGGCCGCAAAGGAGAGCCCAGCCTTGCTTTGCACAAGCCTTTTACAGATTTCGAGCTATCATGAGATCTTTATTCATTCATAAAAGTTCCATCTCTAAGACATTCATTTATGTAAATTTATGTAAATTTATTCAAATTTTAGATGTAAATCGGTTCTTCCCCCCCCCCCCCCGGCCCCTGAGATGGGGTCAGAGAGATGATGTGGCTCTCCTGTCAAAAGGTTTGGACACCCTTGTCCTCCAGCAAAGCTCTTCTTTTTTGAAACATTTTCTTTTCACATTTTGTAAAATTGGAAAGGATGTACACACACACTTCAACTCCATGATTCCATGCAATTCTCAATGCACTCTCCTGGGAGTTGAACACAATGAGACATACTTCTGAGTAGACATGTGTAGGCTTTTGCTGAGATCTGTGTGTGTGGCTTTACAGCAGGTTCCAATCCAAGTGATAATTTTGTTTAACAATATTCCATGTGTTTTCTCATCCTTCTTGATTGCTAAGAGGATTTGCATAAACACAGCTCTTTGTGTCTCAAGTGTTTACACACACACACCTGATGCCATAATTGTCTGTCTTGTTGTAATTCTGCACAGTTAAGCGACTTTTCTAAGGTCACTGCTCCAAGTCACTATATCTTCACACTTACCCCAACTGGTGGCTTCAGGGCAGAAGAACACACAACAAAAAAACAAATGGTTGGAAGAACTGAGAGGAGAGGGGGAAAAACACCTCCGTTTTGTTCCCCCTGCCTGGAATGGCACTGAAGGGGAGGAAGAGGGCCCACTTGCACGGCACGTTCAGGCACCTGCAAAACTTAGTGTTTTGCACCCCCTCTAGCTACACCACTGGGGAGAGGTGGATTTCGGTGGCACCAGATCCTATCCATTTTCTCTCCTCTTCCCTTTCCCTTAGGGTGCCATCCTAACTTCTGCTTAAGCCAGCGCAAGTCCCCTGCGCCAGCCCAGGAGGGTGGCAAATGTGCCATAAAGCATGTTTGAGCCTCCTCAGGAGTTGGCTAGCCCAGTGCAGGGATGTGCGCCAGTCCACATAGGTGGCATTCAGTCTCTGTGCCAACTTGGGGAGGGAAAATTACATTGGCCAAATTTGGCCAATGCAGGGGTCTGGGGAGGGCAGAGAGGAGGAGTGGGGGGAAGCATTCCAAGGCGGAAGGAGGGCAAGTGGAGGGCGTTCCAGGGGGAAGGTGGGCAGGGAGCGGGAGGTGGGGCTGGGATCTGGCTATTATGCCGAATCCCAACCCCATTCCCCAAGCAACACGGAGCAGCTTGAAGCCACTCTGTTGTCCTCTGACTTATGCCACATCCTGAGGTGGCACAAGTCCGAGGAGACCCATTGGGGCCATGGTGGCTTACCTGGGGGTAAGGGGAAGAGTTCCCCCTTGCCTCTGGCTGAGCCACTTCTGTCCCCAGTCTTGTGCTGGAGACAGAGCAGGCCTCCTGGCCTGCCCGATCCAGCGCAAGATAGGATTGCGCTGCACCTCACCTTGGTTCTGTGCCAGCAAAATGGCTAGCACAGATCCAAGGAGATCCATTTGGGCAGTGGAGGCTTGCCCAAGGGTAAGGGGGGGGATTTAGTTAGGATTGGGCTGCTACTCACCTAAGGACTGGGGCCTGTAAATCGTATCAGCAGCATTGCTTCCTGTTGTCCCTGGGGGCTACACTGTCCCTGATTATTAGGATGCTTGTCCTTTTCTTTTGCCGCCAGTCAAATGCCAAACTCAGTTGGCTCTGCATGTTCACAGTAAATGCCAGCTGGAAGTAAGAAACACTGAGACTTACTGATCTTGAGAGAGCTTGTTGCATACAAGATGGAACACTGTTTTAATGTTTGGGTTTCCCGAACAAATGTGTGTGCTCTCTCTCCCTGTCCCCTGCGTGTTGTTTTCTAGAGAAGGGTCTGAGTTTCTTATTCTGTTATAGTGCTGTTTCTGATTGGCTTCGGCACATCTTCCATGTTCTAGACCAGGGGTGCCCAAACCCCGGCCCTGGGGCCACTTGCAGCCCTCAAGGCCTCTCTATGCAGCCCTCAGGGAGCCCCTAGTCTCCAATGAGCCTCTGGCCCTCTGGAGATTTGTTGGAGCCCACACTGGCCCAATGCAACTGCTCTCAGCGTGAGGGCAACTGTTTGGCCTCTCAAGTGAGCTGTGGGATGAGGGCTCCCTCCACTGCTCGTTGTTTCACGTCTGTGATGCAGCAGCAGCAGCAAAGGAAAGGCCAGCCTTGCTTTGTGCAAGGCCTTTTATAGGCCTTGAGCTATTGCAAGACCTTCATTCATTCATATAAGTTCATCTTTAATATATTCATTTATGTAAATTTATTCAAATTTGAAATGTAAATTAATTCGGCCCCCGACACGGTGTCAGAGAGATGATGTGGCCCTCCTGCCAAAAAGTTTGGACACCCCTGTTCTAGATTCCCACATTTAGATACAGAGACATAAATTAATGTGAACATCCTCAAGCAGGATCTATAATTTAGAGGCAAACTAGACCTCATTCATAATGCAGCCTGGTGCTTTATTGCTGTTATTGTTTTAAATAAATAGTGACCAGGGAGCTCTCTCACTCCTTTGCTTATCAGTTCTTTTCCTGGCAAGTAAGCAAGCCACAGTGTGAGTGGGAGAATGTGGCAGCAACAGCAGTAAGAGGAAGCAGAGCCATAGCTAGAGGGGGGCCAGGGAGGGCATTATCCACCCTGAGTGAGCAGTTTGCCCACACTCTCATTTAGGGGTCTTTGACGTGTCTCCATACTTATCCTTTATTTTTGTACACCATTATATATACATGACATAAATGCCCAACCTGAAAAAATGGTGCCCGCCCTCTCTAGAGTCCTGACTATGGGCCTGAGAGGGAGATAGACCCACAGATGTCGTGGAGCACTGAAGGCTTTCACAGAGCCAACACTGCAGGAGTGCAATGAAAGTCATAAATCTGGGATATCATGCAGTTTGCTGCTGCTTCTGCTGTCACGGTGGACATAGACTCCTGTCCTGGATTGGCCTGGAGTCTCCAGGAATCAGTATCAACCTCCAGGTGAAGCAATGTTGGTGACCTGAGTAGGGCCTCCCTAGCTTAATGACATTATGCCAGGTTGGGGGGAAAAATACGTAGGAGTAGCTTCAGTGGGACTTGGCAACCCTGGACCCCCCAAGAAAAAGCTGAAGGGAGTTAATTCATAGAATCATAGAGTCGGAAGAGACCTAATAGGTCAGGGGTGCTCACACTTTTTTGGCTCGAGAGCTACTTTGAAACCCAGCAAGGCCCGGAGATCTACCAGAGTTTTTTTTACAATGTTCGTGCCATCGTAACATATAACATTTATGTGTACAATGTAGGTTGGTGTACCTTGAGCCCCACTGAGTATAACAGGACTTACTCCTGAGTAGACATGCCTAGGATTAGGCTGTGAGGCTGCAATCCTAGCCACACTTACCTGGGAATAAGCCCCATTGAGTACAATGGGCCTTACTCCCAGCGTTTCCTCCCACCTGAAGGGGGGGGTCGGCACTCCGCGATCTACTCATTTTGCCTCGCGATCTACCGGTAGATCGCAATCCACCTATTGAGCACCCCTGTAATAGGTCATCTAGTCCAAACCTCTGCCTGTAGAAGGAAATCTTCCAAGAATAGGCACCTTCTTCTTCTTCAGCTTCTGCCTGAAGATCTCCAGTGAGGATGAGTAACAGCCTAATCCTAACTAAACTACAGTTGGCAACCTTCAGTCTCGGAAGACTCTGGTATCGTGCTCTCAATGGTGGTTCTGGAACAGCATCTAGTGTGGTTGAAAAGGCCGATTCGGGAGTGATCTACAGGTATTTCCCTTGCCCACTTTCTTCCCTTCTCACTTTTTGTGCTTGGTGATTTTCTCCACTGTTCTCCATGGTTTTGGAGTGTTTTACAATCACTGCAATTTACTGACAAAATGCATTTTTGAAAAGCCAGGGAGAAGCCTAGAATAACTACAGTCCTTGTCAGCGGTTCAGTAAAATTTGATCTATTTCTTTTTGGGAAATTATATTGATAAAATGTTCCCAAAGACAAATTATTTGCTGACGGGGAGTTCTCATCCTGGGATTTCGTTACATTGAGTTTGTTTTTGCTGTGCCTCAAATTCCCGGCTTCGTAATTCTCCTGCTGACGCCTCTCTGACGCCAACCCGCTTCGCGAGGAGCACTGCACAAGAAATTATAAAAATGCCAGGGCAGTTTTCTGCGTCAGCACAGAAAGGGACATCTTCTACCAATGAAAAGAGCAGGCCACTTCAACGGGCGTCTCTAGGGCTGTGAATATGTACAGTGGTTCTCAAACTTTTAGCACCAGGACCCACATTTTAGAATGACAATCTGTTGGGACCCACTGGAAGTGATGTCATTAACCTGGAAGTGATGTCATGGCTGGAAGTGACATCATCAAGCAGGAAATTTTGTACACTCCTTCTAATAGAACAACATCAAATCAAATTAAGTAAGTAAAAAGTTTGCAATAAGTATAAGTTTAAACATTCGTTTAAAATAAAGGAGAACCTTCTAACCCTTCCAAGCAGTGGTTGATCATTTAAAAAAAAAAATCCCCAAACATCCCAAAGGTTGTGATCCTATTCACACTTACCCAGGAATAAGCCCCATTGACTGTCATTGTTAAAAGCTTATACATAGTAGTCTGTTAAAAGTACAGGTTTCTAACATTTTCCCAAATACAATCACATATCATTGTAGCATCAAGTCTAATATACTAAAAATAAAATGCTTATTGAACTGAATGGAGACCTACCTGAAACTGGCTCACAACCCACCTAGTGGGTCCCGACCCACAGTTTGAGAAACACTGTTTTATGAAAAGAGTCAGTAGTCCCGATTTGATGATTGCCAACCATTTGGTAGTCAAGCTAGTTCATGGCTGGCCCCAGATTTTTGATGGTGGTTGGGCAACATTGGACCTTCCTTATCGCATTTGGGATAGGATTTGACTCCTAGGATTGTGAAAAAAAAAAAAAAAACCACACAATGCCATTGAGAATGTACATTCCCTTACTCTTACATATGAAGCTGGAGGGTATTAATTCATCTACCCCACAACTGTCTCCTACACTGCCAGGAGGAGTTGGGCAGGGCAGTCTTCTGAACTCATAAATACTTTGTAGAGTGAGCCTGGGATTATGTGAGCCTGGGATTATGTGCTGTACCACCGAGGGCCAAAGTAGGCTGATGCAGTAGATTAATGATCAGGTTTCCTAACTTGGTTTTGTTTTGTTTGGGGCTTTAAAAGCTGCTGCTGGTGGGTTGATCTGTTCTCTGCACAGATGTCCTCTGCACAGATGTTCTCTGCACAGATGATAAAACCAGTCCAATTTTGTTATTAGCCTGGGGTGGGGAAGAGAGACAAGTAGTCATATATGTGCTAATATCAGCTTCAGGGGAAACTATTGGCAGGAGGGGAAAACTCCATTTCCCCCAGCAACATATCCTTGATCCCCGCTCTCATTCACTGCTTAGTGAAATGATCAAGTCATTCAGAAATCCAGTGCGTGACTAGGGCCATTGGAAAGAACTAATGCATTTCCACCTAGTCTCTGTCATTCTTTCTAGGATATCCAGAAGGTCACCCAGGACTAAGTAATGAGCAGGAAGGATGCAATGACTGTGATTTTGGTTTGAGAATAAGAGTATTCCAAGTACCCAAGAGGGCCCCATGTTCCTCTGTGCAGTGCCTAATACAGCCTGATGAATGGCAATGGGATTACTCCAGTCTCAGGATTGCAAATGGCTTTAGAGCTGCAAATGACGTCCACCACTAAGATCTTTATAACTTGTGAGATCTACTGGATCAGCACTTTAATGGCTTTCTGGGAAAACATCTTCTCTCCCCTCCCCCCTCCTATATTGCAGTAGATGTGGAACTGAGGAAAAATAAATTGTTTTAGTTGACTGTAACAGTCTCAACTACACAGGTCCCATTTGCCCCCGGCGATACTTTTCATGACCCAGTTAAGTCATTTATACAAAGAAATGTGGAGACATAAAACACAAAAAATTACCATAATGCATTTCTCTCTCTCAGCTTGAAAGAAAACAAAAACAGTGGGTAGAGCCACTGGTTGTAGGTAGGGGTGATCTGAATCTCCTGGGCTTCATTGCCCACAGTTGAGATCCAGGATGTCATTAGACATCAAGCCTCAAACTCAGAAAAGTTTTTGCAATTGACAGTTGCAGCTTCATAGGCCCTTGCCAGTGGCCAATGATCTAGTTATGTCACTTCCTGTCGAGAGTCACCAAAGCAGCCGGCTGCGACAAAACTTTTGGGTGTTATCATCAATCAGAGGGTCTCCGTCGAACCTTGGGTGGAAGAAACTGCAGGCCTGCTGGAACGGAAGTGATGTCACATCTTGGCCTGCTGTTCCAGGTCAGGAAAGCACTAATTCCTCCCTCAAACAGAATTGGGGTGGAAAGTCCAGGATTTGTTGGGTTGGCTCAATTTCCATTGGATGCAGTGCTGACAGTCTCTCTGGATTCAGGGAGTGTGTGATGTTGGTACATGCCCCCAACATCTATGCATTGGATAAAAGTGTGAAGGAGCTGTGACTCTACAGTTGGATGCATTCTGAGCAACTCCATGCATTTGAGAACCTGGTGCTACAGGACCTCCACACCTTTCCTATTTGGCACACAGATACCTCGGGGCCCTTTGGTGTCCATTCACAATTTATTGCTAGCACTGAGCCAAAGCTGATCAACTAAGGTAATCAAGTGCCACCCTTTCATTGAAGCTTTGAAAGAAACCATTTGCATGGTTGCGAGAGTGAAGGTATTACCAAAAAGGCTGTTTTGTTTAGGGGAATTATTACACTGCCCTTATTGGAACCTTAGGGTCGTAGGCTGGATAACAAGATGGATAACAAGATAACAAGAAATTCCCTCTTGCTTAAAGAAGAGACTGAGAGAAAGATAACTTTTAATAAAAGATTATAGTTTTATTACAAAAGCACAAAGGTAAACATAATGCACATGGAGAAATGATAAATGTATGTTTCTTGGTCCTAATACTTGAATCCAGTGTACCTAGCTTTCATGGTGGTTGCGTGTGAAGAGTATTTGGTGCATCCGAGGAAATTAGAAAAAGGAAAGGTTGTAGGGAAGGATTTTAGGGGTCCCTGATCTGCCAACCCCAGCTGCTAACTAAAGATGGGGAGAGAAGGGGAGAAAAAGGGGGGGGGGAGAAGGGAAAGAGTTCCAGTTGCAAGATAGTTACCTGTCCTGTAGAGCAGTTGGGGGGGGAGAGTCCTGTGAAGAGGACCCTATGACACAACACAGATGTGTTGGTCCTTGGAGAGAGAGCAAGAGCATGTGAGAGGAAGCCCTCTCTTAAAAAGGGGTTGGGAGACAGTGCTGAGCTGGATGGTAGCTTGATTACTACCACACAGCAGGGTGCTTGGAGTATGTAAAACATTGAAAGAGGATCAGGATGTCAGCTATCAGCAAAATTCAGTGGGGTCTATGGCTGGTTTCCTAGATGGGGGAACTTAAACAATACAATGAATCAGCAACACAAGAAGGCAGTTCAAGTTTGCATACAGTACTTAAACAGTGATTGGGTTAAAACAATACAATGAATACAGTAATGTAGGAGACACTTAAACAATGATTTAAGACGCCAGACTTCCTCCCATAATGTGTGATGGTGGTGGTGTAGTTATGTGATTTTTCTCTGTAAACCGCTTTGTGAACTTTTAGTTGAAAAGCGGTATATAAATACTGTTGATTGTTGATTGGTTGATTGATTGATTGATTGGTGTAACCATGGTGGTGGTGGTGATGGTGGTTGTGTAACCATGAGCTTGTGACTTGACTTGATTCTGAAAATGTGACCTGTGTGCTGGGAGAAGTTTAGCCTGCATGATATTTCAGTCCATAGTAACATAACCAGATATAGAGAGAAAATCACAACTAAAAGGCAAAAGGGGATTTTCACGTAACAAAGGAGGCCACAGGTGTGCCAAGGTGTGGAGTCTCAGTACATTCACTGGAAGGCAGAACTTGCAGCCAGCAGGCTCCAACAGGGATGTGCGGCGGCAGTGAAGAAGGCCAATTCTATGCTTGGGATCATTAGAAAAGGTATTGAGAACAAAACGGCTAATATTATAATGCCATTGTACAAATCGATGGTAAGGCCACACCTGGAGTATTGTGTCCAGTTCTGGTCACCACATCTCAAAAAGGGAATTAGTATTGGCAACCTTCAGTCTCGAAAGACTATGGTATCGCGCTCTGAAAGGTGGTTCTGGCACAGCGTCTAGTGTGGCTGAAAAGGCCAATCCGGGAGTGACAATCCCTTCCACACCGGGAGCAAGTGCAGTCTGTCCCTGGTCTGTCTCCCTGGCTATGGGCCTTCCTTCTTTGCCTCTTAGCCTCAGACTGTTGGCAAAGTGTCTCTTCAAACTGGGAAAGGCCATGCTGCACAGCCTGCCTCTAAGCGGGCCGCTCAGAGGCCAGGGTTTCCCACTTGTTGAGGTCCATCCCTAAGGCCTTCAGATCCCTCTTGCAGATGTCCTTGTATCGCAGCTGTGGTCTACCTGTAGGGCGCTTTCCTTGCACGAGTTCTCCATAGAGGAGATCCTTTGGGATCCGGCCATCATCCATTCTCACGACATGACCAAGCCAACGCAGGCGTCTCTGTTTCAGCAGTGAATACATGCTAGGGATTCCAGCACGTTCCAGGACTGTGTTGTTTGGAACTTTGTCCTGCCAGGTGATGCCGAGGATGCGTCGGAGGCAGCGCATGTGGAAAGCGCTCAGTTTCCTCTCCTGTTGTGAGCGAAGAGTCCATGACTCGCTGCAGTACAGAAGTGTACTCAGGACGCAAGCTCTGTAGACCTGGATCTTGGTATGTTCCGTCAGCTTCTTGTTGGACCAGACTCTCTTTGTGAGTCTGGAAAACGTGGTAGCTGCTTTACCGATGCGCTTGTTTAGCTTGGTATCGAGAGAATGTGTGTCGGAGATCGTTGAGCCAAGGTACACAAAGTCATGGACAACCTCCAGTTCATGTTCAGAGATTGTAATGCAGGGAGGTGAGGCCACATCCTGAACCATGACCTGTGTTTTCTTCAGGCTGATTGTCAGTCCAAAA
Organism: Tiliqua scincoides; assembly: GCF_035046505.1. NCBI lineage: Eukaryota > Metazoa > Chordata > Lepidosauria > Squamata > Scincidae > Tiliqua > Tiliqua scincoides. Next base: position 11,259,447 of record NC_089824.1, on the reverse strand, counting down.
TCTTGGCAGGCCTTGCTAAAACGATCCATGAGCTGCTGGAGATCTTTGGCAGAGTGGGTAGTGACAGCTGCATCGTCGGCAAAGAGGAAGTCACGCAGACATTTCAGCTGGACTTTGGATTTTGCTCTCAGTCTGGAGAGGTTGAAGAGCTTTCCGTCTGATCTGGTCCGGAGATAGATGCCTTCTGTTGCAGTTCCAAAGGCCTGCTTCAGCAGGACAGCGAAGAAAATCCCAAACAAGGTTGGTGCAAGAACACAGCCCTGCTTCACTCCGCTTTGGATGTCAAAAGGGTCTGATGTGGAGCCATCGAAGACAACAGTGCCCTTCATGTCCTTGTGGAAAGATCTGATGATGCTGAGGAGCCTGGGTGGACATCCAATCTTGGGGAGAATCTTGAAGAGGCCGTCTCTGCTGACCAGGTCGAAAGCCTTTGTGAGATCTATGAAGGCTATAAAGAGTGGCTGTCGTTGTTCCCTGCATTTCTCCTGCAGTTGTCTAAGGGAGAATACCATATCAGTGGTGGACCTGTTGGCTCGGAATCCACACTGCGATTCTGGATAGACGCTCTCTGCAAGTACCTGGAGCCTCTTTAGTACAACTCGGGCAAACAGCTTTCCTACAACGCTAAGGAGAGAGATGCCGCGGTAGTTGTTGCAGTCACCCCTGCCACCTTTGTTCTTGTACAGCGTGATGATGTTTGCATCCCTCATGTCTTGAGGTACTCCACCTTCTCTCCAGCAGAGACAGAGGATTTCATGCAGCTCAGTGACGATGATCTCTTTGCAGCATTTTAGGACTTCAGCAGGGATGCTGTCTTTTCCAGGTGCCTTGCCAAAGGCAAGGGAGTCCAGGGCCACGTGAAGTTCTTCTAGGGTTGGTTCACTGTCAAGCTCTTCCAGCACAGGCAGGCACTCAATGTTGTTCAGTGCTTCTTCGGTGACTACATTTTCTCTGGAATATAGCTCAGAGTAGTGCTGCACCCAGCGTTCCATCTGCTGCGCCCGATCCTGGATGACCTCGCCTGTGGCAGACTTCAGAGGGGCAATTTTCTTCTGTGTTGGACCTAGGGCCTGCTTGATACCATCATACATCCCCTTGATGTTGCCCGTGTCAGCTGCTATCTGTATTTTGGAACAGAGCTGGAGCCAGTAGTCGTTAGCACATCTCCTGGCAGTCTGTTGGACTTTGCTGCGAGCAGTTCGGAGGACCTGCAGGTTGCGCTCACTGGGACAGGCCTTGTATGCTGCTTGAGCTCTCCTCTTTTCCTCAATGACTGGTGTCAACTCCTCAGAGTGGGCTTCAAACCAGTCTGCCGCCTTGTTGGTCTTCTTGCTGAATATGGACAAGGCGGTGTTGTAAACGGTATTCTTGAAATGTTCCCATCTGTTGGATGCATTTGCGTCGGCCGGGCCTGGAAGAGATTCCTCAAGCGCTTGTGCAAATTCCTCCACTTTTCTCTGATCCTGGGTCTTGCTGGTATCAATGCGAGTTCTTCCTTCCTTTTTCGTGTGATACAGTCGCTTTGTTTGAAGTTTCACTCTGCTGCACACCAGGGAGTGGTCAGTGTCGCAGGCAGCACCATGATAACTGCGTGTGATCTTGATGCTGGGAAGGCTGGAGCGTCTGGTGAGGATCAGGTCGAGCTGGTGCCAGTGCTTTGATCTTGGATGTCTCCAAGAGACTCTATGTTGGGGCTTTGTGTTGAAGAATGTGTTGCTGACACAGAGACCGTGATGACAGCAAAACTCTAGCAGGCGTTGGCCATTTTCGTTCATCCTCCCAGTGCCAAACTGACCTAAGCAAGTGGGCCATGAACTGTTATCAGCACCAACTCTAGCATTGAAATCGCCGAGGATGAACAATGGCTCTTTTACAGGGATTTTCTTGACAGTGGTGGCCAGGTCATCATAGAATTTGTCTTTGGCTTCTGCTGGAGACGACAGAGTCGGTGCATAAGCACTGATGAGAGTGATAGGTCCTGCTGATGACTGGAGCTGCAGGGACAAAATTCTTTCACTTCCCACAGTAGGTGGGATGATGGATTTCAGCAGGGTATTTCTGACCGCAAAGCCAACTCCATGTTCCCTGGTTTCGTTTGGTGGTTTTCCCTGCCAGAAAAATGAGAAATTTCTCTCCTTGACAGATCCGGAATCTGGCAGCCTAGTCTCTTGAAGGGCGACGATGTCCATCTGCAGTCTGCTCAGCTCCATGTCGATGACAGCTGTTTTGCGTGCGTCATCTATTTCTTGCAGGTCATCAGAGAAGCCAGGTGTCATTGTCCTAACGTTCCAGGTGCCCAGCTTTAGGGCAGTAGTTTTCTGTTTTCTGTTGCATGGTGCAGAGTTGTCGATCCGCTTGTCGGTTTTCACCCTAAACCCCACGCACCCCATGAGGTTAACGGACCGTGGCGAGGCAACACCTTACTGGCTGGGGACTGCCCAGCTTAAGGCGGGCGGTAGCTGCCCAATGAGATGCAATGATCTCTCCCACCGTCGGAAGCAGCCCCTGGCGTCATGCTCTACGCCAATCGAGCAAAGACTTATAACCGGTAAACTGCTGCTTCCCGTGTTGTGCCGACGCCGTATGGCGAAGTTGGAGTGTCCTCTCCAGTGCGCGAAGCCTGGGTAAAGAAGGTATGGAGGATAGGCTGTTACCCATGCAGCAAATCCCCCCTCTCCACGTCGCTGGAATGGTCCAATGGAAAGGCAGAAGCCAATACGGTTGGTTCCAGCGGCGTCGCAGGAGTTGCCAGAACGTGACTGTGTTCAGCCATGAACTGCCTAAGGGACTCCGGCTCCTGATTTTGCCTCGAGGTTGACTCCTGAAGCCTTTTCCAGAACTGGATGTAGCCACAAGGCAGTGGAGGTTTGAGGTCAGAGTTTCCTTCTCTTAGATGAGCTGCCTTCCTAGGCTGACGAGTCCCATCTACCCGGTGGCTGTTTAGTCGCCTCTTACGACAAGTACAGCCAAACTGAGGGCCTATTCTTAGCCCCCAGCCCCCAGCCCCCAGGTCAGCCCCACCTGACCCCTATGTGCCATTAATGTAGTTTAATAAAGCATTCAAGTTTGAATCCTTACAGCAACCTGTACAAGGAAGAAAATTTTTGCCCCATTAAAGATTTAAACTATATTAATGGGCGTGAGCACTCCATCCTCCAATCAGCAGATAATTGAATCCACAGATATGGGAGCCCACCTCTATTGTCCAATGCATGAATAAGATAATAATTTTCCCCTCCGTCCAAAAGCACTGCTAGTTGTGGGGTCCACCACTGTGTCAGTCCTACTACCATGCGTATGGACAGGTGGTCACAAAGTATCTATGCACAAGATTGTGTGGATTTGGGATTGAAGCCATTTATGCCTGAATAGGGATTTTTAACAACTCTAAGGGATTTTAACAACTCTAAGGACTGATAATTTAGCACATAAGATAGCAACAGAATTCTCAAAGATACAGAGCAAGCACTAATGCTACAGAATTTCAGGACAGTGGGTCATGCAAGAAATACCTTACCACTTACCTAAAGATATTGACAATTAACTGTAGGTTAATCTGTTGAATTTCAGAATTCAGCTTCTGTTGCCAATTTCTCTTGCGCAACTGTGCATCACCGAGGTCTGTACAGGAACCTAGGTGGCACAGTTCTAGATCATAGTATAGCTGAACACTTTCAAATCTTGTTAAAAATATTCCCTTGTTTTCCCTTGTTAAAAAAGGGAATAGTGGAAATGGAAAAGGTGCAAAAGAGGGCAACTAAGATGATTGCTGGGCTGGGGCACCTTCCTTATGAGGAAAGGCTACAGCGTTTGGGCCTCTTCAGCCTAGAAAAGGGGCGCCTGAGGGGGGACATGATTGAGACATACAAAATTATGCAGGGGATGGACAGAGTGGATAGGGAGATGCTCTTTACACTCTCACATAACACCAGAACCAGGGGACATCCACTAAAATTGAGTGTTGGGAGAGTTAGAACAGACAAAAGAAAATATTTCTTTACTCAGCGTGTGGTTGATCTGTGGAACTCCTTGCCACAGGATGTGGTGATGGTGTCTGGCCTGGACGCCTTTAAAAGGGGATTGGACAGGTTTCTGGAGGAAAAATCCATTACGGGTTACAAGCCATGACGTGTATGTGCAACCTCCTGATTTTAGAAATGGGCTATGTCAGAATGCCAGATGCAAGGGAGGGCACCAGGATGAGGTCTCTTGTTATCTGGTGTGCTCTCTGGGGCATTTGGTGGGCTGCTGTGAGATACAGGAAGCTGGACTAGATGGGCCTATGGCCTGATCCAGTGGGGCTGTTCTTATGTTCTTATGTTCTTAGGGATGCTGCCAGAGTGGCAGCAAGGAGGATGTATGTCTTAAAACGGAGGGAATCAGGAGGAGAAGAGTTCAGTCCTACCAGGGAATCAGAGTACTCTGGAGGGGAGGGGTGCCCTGATCCACCAATATCAGGGGAGGACATGGGGGAAGGGAAAAGGTGGGGTAGAGGAACTCCCATAGCCCCAGGGAATATAAAAGCTCACATCAGAGCCAGTGATGAGGCTGGCTGGATGAGATGCTGAAGGCATAGCAGAGGAGGAACCAGGGTACATTAACCCATCCCTACCTGGACCCTGGTAGGTGACTGCATTTGGTGAAATGTTACAGATCGGTGCTTTTAACAGGCTATCATATATATGCCTTTAACAAAGATAGTCAGTGGGGTTTATTCCCAATTAAGTGTGGATAGGATTGCAGCCTTTGGGATGTTTGGGGAATTCTTTTTAAATAGATAGGCATATGCTTGGGGGGGGGTTAGGAGGGTTCTTCTTTATTTTAAATAAATGTTTAAACTTTTAATTTACTTAGGGCACATTCCTGACCCCTTATGTCAGAGCTTTCCAGCACTGACATAAGGGCAATGCAGCTCTGATGTAAGGGAACAAACATTCCCTTACTTTGAGGAGGCCGTGAGTGACACCCAACTGCAGGATGCAGCACACACCCCATTGGCACCTCTATGCCAGTGCTGGGAAGTACTGACATAAGGGGTTAGGATTGCACCCCTAATTGATTTGATTTGATCATACGGGGATGTGAAAAAATTTCCTGTTTGATTATGTCACTTCTGGCCATCACTTCTGGCCATTACTTCCAAGCTGATGCCATCATTTCTGGTGGATCCTGACAGATTTTCATTCCAAAATGTGGGTCCCAGTGCTGAAAAGTTTGAGAACCACTGATTTAGAGGATATGATGAGTTTCATCCCCCTAGAAAAACTGACAGTGTTCAGTTTAGTGCATCTAAACCCATGGATAGCATGTCATTTTCTTCCCTCTCCCATAATGCTTGATTCGAGAGCGACCCAAAAAAGTTGATGAGTAGTCGGTTTGAGTTGTGAGTCGCCCTTCACATGGGTGCGTAGCTGCCCTATGGAATCTTGCTGTGCTAAAATGTGGTAACTGGTTTAGACAGGTTTAAAAGGGGATTGGACAAATTCATGAATGGCAGGTCTTTCAACAGAGTGTCTTGGAACATTTTAAAAACTAATAGATTTATTGCAACACAAACATCCAGGAACTCAAGCCTAGCTCATCAGATACAGGAGGTGTTATCTTTGGGGCCAAACAGCTATGAACTGCAAGAGGTACAGCCCCTGCTGACAATTCTGTGCAAACCTTTAAGATAAGAGCAGTCATAATTCACAACTGTAATAGGTGGTGATAACAACACATTCTTCATAGCTCAAAGGCAGGAGATGTGCTTTGTGTCTGATGGGGAGGAGAAAGAGAGAAGCAATAGGGGATGGCTATTATTGCACCTTGCCTGTGACCTTCCAAAGGTAGTTGGTGGGCCTGCTGCTCTTGGAAGGTGTATTGGAATTGCGGAAGATATTACCGAGGAGATAGGGTGTGGTGTCCACAGTGCCCCTTGCTCTGAGTAAATGCAGGATTAAAGCCCAGGTGGTAGCTGGAGGTGTGCTGCACAGCTGCAGCCACTAGAGCATAAGGAGATCCCTCAGGTATATAGGGAGCACCTGAGGCAGAAAGGGTTTGGTGGGTGATAGAAGGAGTATAGGTTGGAGAGGAGACTAACTTGGTGTATTGAATTGGGAATCAGACTGTGGATTGTGACTGGACTTTGGCTTTGGACTTTGATTTGGATACCCTGACAGATTGGACTGACCTATCTGGAACCTGACTTTGGACTGTAACTTGGCTTATTGGCAACTCTGATTGATTGGACTGGTTTACAAGGCCCAGTGGATTGGGATTTGGCAAAGCAGAAGGAGGATTCTAGCATAGTAGACTGAAGTCTTCTTCAACAGAGTCCTTCTTGGGTTCTTATGATTTCTTGTACATCAGTTTGAGCACCGGTGAAATGTGGCTTGCTTTAATCCTTGATGTACCCTGTATCTTTATGTTTGATTTCAGATGTTTGGATAAATGATTATCCCTGCCTTTCAACAAAGAATAGAAAAAAATGGGAAAAGTTTCCAGAAAGCAAAAGACAGCGTTAACTTCTATCCACTTTCATATAAACCTAAATATGTGCTGAAATCATTCAAAAGAAGAACAGGGATGTCTAGACCTACCTGAGCACCCTCCAGAGAGCTTTCCGGTTCAGCAGCCATTGTTATTCCGTCTCATGGTAGGAGCTAATGAGTTCTTTCCTCATGGACAAGGCATTTATTGTTAGAATGTCCATTTTTCCCAGGCAGAGTATTTCATTCTCTGTGACCCTGGAGAAAAGAACTTCAGAGGTAGAGGGGGAAGAATGTAGAGCTTCCCAGCATGCTCTGCTGTGGAAGAAAATACTGTTATACAAGTTGTCGCACTATTGTAGATGTGGTGTGAATTGTGAACTAATGAGGAGCAGTGGAGTAGCTAGAGGGGGTGCAAAGAACTCAGTTTTGCAGGTGCCTGGATGTGCTGTGCAAGTGGCACCTCCCCTTCAGAGCCATTCTGGGCAGGGGGAGTGAAATGGAGGTGTTTTGGCTCTGAAGGGGAAGGGGAGGGGCTGCTTGCATGGCACATTCAGACACCTGCAGAACTTAGGCTGCAATCTGAACCACACTTCCCTGAGAGTAAGCCCCATTGAACAAAATTGGAATTACTTCTGAGTAGACCTGGTTAGGATTGTGCTCTTAGTGCTTTGCACCCCATCTGGCTACACCACTGACTAGGTGAGAGGTTTTAGTAGTTCCCTGGCAAAGCTAAAAATAGCACTGCATGTTCTTAGTTGAGCAAGAAAAGGGAACTTTCAGGTGAGATGGATATAGCTCAAACAGCTGCTGATGTCATTGTGGCTGGGAGCAAATTTGCCCCAGACTCTGCCTGGCACAAGGCAAAGCAGAAGAATGGGGACAGCCCATTGGTGAGGGGTGCATTCTCAAGGAGGAATTGCTGTAGCCATTTACATCTTCCAGAGTACTTTGTGCTCATTGGGGTATGTTCATAGCCTTTTCCTCAGCAGTGTGTAGCTGCCTCTGTTTTTCTCCCGTGATCTGCTTATTTAGCATCATTTTTTGCCCCTGATTTTCTAATAAAATGAACCCAAGCAATGAGGAAATGAGTTGTGAATCCAATGACAGGATAACTTGTGGTCACTCGGATTTGTCTACATTAGCGGTTCCCAAACTGGTGGGTTGTACGACCCTATCTCTTTGAGGGAGCTTGCGCATTACCATTACACACTCCCATTATATTTATTTATTTATTTACTTACTTACTTATTTATTTATAAGATAACAGTACAGCTCACTCAACAAATCCATAACCAACAAAAAAACCAGTGGCCAACCTGATGACTAAGGTGAAATAGAGAGCAAAAGACTAAGGTGCAAAAGAGAGCGACTAAGATGATTACGGGGCTGGGGTACCTTCCTTAGGAGGAAAGACTACGGCGTTTGGGCCTCTTCAGTCTAGAAAAGAGACGCCTGAGGGGGGACATGATTGAGACATACAAAATTATGCAGGGAATGGACAGAGTGGATAGGGAGATGCTCTTTACACTCTCACATAATACCAGAACCAGGGGACATCCACTAAAATTGAGTGTTGGGAGAGTTAGAACAGACAAAAGAAAATATTTCTTTACTCAGTGTGTGGTCGGTCTGTGGAACTCCTTACCACAGGATGTGGTGATGGTGTCTACCCTGGACGCCTTTAAAAGGGGATTGGACAGGTTTCTGGAGGAAAAATCCATTACGGGGTACAAGCCATGATGTGTATGTGCAACCTCCTGATTTTAGAAATGGGTTATGTCAGAATGCCAGATGCAAGGGAAGGCACCAGGATGAGGTCTCTTGTTATCTGGTGTGCTCCCTGGGGCATTTGGTGGGCCGCTGTGAGATACAGGAAGTTGGACTACGGTTCGGAAACTGCAACTAGTGCAGAATGCGGCGGCCCGCATAGTTACTGGAGGTAGACGGTTCGACTCTGTCAGTCCGCTTCTCCAGCGGCTGCACTGGCTGCCCATTCGTTTCCGGGCCCAATTCAAGGTGCTGGTATTGACCTTTAAAGCCCTATACCGCTCTGGACCAGGGTATCTTAGAGATTGCCTGCTCCCGTACAATCCGGCTCGCCCTCTCAGGTCATCAGAGAAGGCCTTTTTACAAGTGCCGCCGCCTAGGGAGGTACGTGGGGCGGCTGCAAGAAATAGGGCCTTCTCAGTAGTGGCACCAACGCTATGGAACTCCCTTCCACTTGACTTAAGAATGGCTCCCTCTCTTGAGACCTTTCGGCAAGGCCTGAAGACCCTTCTGTTTAAACAGGCCTTCTGAGTTCTCGGCCTTTTAACATCTTTTTAACATCTTTTAATATTTTTTACAGGCCTGATTCTTTTATGACTTGCTGCTGCTCTATGCTCTTTTTACCTATTTTTTTACTCTGACTGCTGTTTTTTATGATGTGTTAATATGTTTTTATTTGTTTTTAAATTGTTTTTAATATGTTGTAAGCCGCCTTGAGTCCCTTCGGGGAGAAAGGCGGGGTAAAAATAAAGTTATTATTATTATTATTATTATTATTATTATTATTAGATGGGCCTATGGCCTGATCCAGTGGGGCTGTTCTTATGTTCTTATGGTCTTATGACGCTCACACAACTGAACAGGAGTTCTAGTGTTAGCTCTGATGCATGGCAATCAGAGCTGATTCATATGAACATCTTGCCATTTTCATGCTGTGTCATGACGACACCTCATTGGCTCTTGGAGCTGTCAATCTCATTGGTCAGTTCTGAGTTAAGAAAATCTACTTTTTTGTTACATAGGACAGTTGTATTTTTGTTTTCTGGTTTTGGGGCCATAACTTCTGATAGAATGGAGATATTTCACTCTGGTTTATTTCACTACATTCTGCGTTAAAATTACCTATCAAATGATAAATAACTGTGTTTTTACTCATAAATACCAGAGTTTCCACAATTTTGGCCATTAGTGGTGTTACACTCTGAGGGTATCAACTGGTGCGGTTTGCCCCACCCCTGCTAGCTACACCACTGTATCACATGCCTTTTCTGCACCTTGCCAGTGGTGATGGTATCAGTCTTTAGCACCCTGACCTCCCCTTGACTCCAACAGCTCTGTTGCTGTTAGACTTCTGGTAGAACTTTGCCTGAGCTCCCATCCTTTTCTCTTTATCACAGTCAACCATCTCTCTTAGCTATAAATGTATCAGAATCACCTTACGAAAATAACTATCCCCCAAATAAACAATCCCCCAAATAATATACTTTCCCCTCAATAGGGCATTTTAAATTGCCATTACTTCTAGTGCATTATAGCTTGCAGAATGAAAGTACTACAGCTCCAATTAATCTTTTAAAATGAATTGTTGTGACAAAAATGTTTCTACCACAATAACAGATTGGGCAATTATAATCGTTTTAATGTTCTGGAGAAAAGTGCTCCAGCTCTGGGGGGGGGGGGAGGAAAATGCTGGTTTTGTGAGTTGTTTATGTAGTCTCGGGTCAATCCCTACTTCAATTTAAAAACTCTACTTTTAAAAAAATGATTTGAATAATGTAAAAGGAGAAAAAAAGTCAACACACTGTGTTCCATGCCATATATCATGGCTGTCTTACTAAAACAACATTTTGCCAAATGTATGTTAATGGAACCATTAACAATCCTCTCTGCTCACAACAATATTTTATTTACTATTAGACAGTCGACTTCTATCACTTCATGTGAAATGTTGACCAATTCCATTAAATTTTCTCATTTAGTTTAGAAATAACTAAGAACCCAATCCTAACCCTTTCATCCCCTCTGGTGCAGCCATGCCCAAAATTGGTGTGTTGTATCCAGCGGGGGGAGGGGATCAGGAGGCTTCAGCCAGGAAAGGGGATCGAAATACCCTTGCGTAAGCCTCCTGACCCACAGTGGGTCTAATCAGACCCGCACTAGCAGTTTCACTAGCACATGTCCAAGGAGAGAAAGGGGACGTGGAGGATTCTGCTGGAAGGGATAGGATCCAGTGTGCACCTTTGGTTCCAGATTCATAGCCTTCCCCACTCCATTTCTCCCCCCTCCCTGTCTAACCCACCGTACCCTCCATTAAGGGCCCAATCCTATCCAACTTTCCAGCACCGGTGTAGCTGCAATGCAGCCTCGAAGTAAGGGAACAAATGGTTTCATACCCTGAAGAGGTCTCTGTGGCTGCTGCACCACCACAGGATGCAGTGCACACCCCATTGGTACAGCTGCACCAGCACTGGAAAACCACTGTGAATCTTTATAGGTTGCACCCATTGTAACTCTTGAAAATTCAGTAGTAAGTTTGGTTCGGCTTCCTGAACTTAGACTTAAGGCTGAGCTTGATGTAGCTCTGAACTGGTTTACAATTTCAGCCCAGAGCTATTTAACATTGTACTAGCAAAATGGGCAGCCCCATCCAATGCGGAGCTGACACTGTTGGCTCTTGTGTAAGTCTAGTTTGGTGGTATAAAAACTTCAGAGCTGCCAGTGCAAAAGCCAGAAACCCCCAGATGTCCCACCACAGCAGGGGTGTTTGGGGTGGTTTGGAGGATGATTGGGGCAGGTACCCAGGCTGAACTGGGAGGGGGAGGATCTCAGCAATAGTGGTGTGTACCCAGATCCTATCCACTTTGTCCTGGCCTTTCTTCCTCTTCAATCTACTTTGACTTACACCAGCTCAATAGATCTGAGGAAATTCATTGGAGGCCAAGGTCTACAGGGAGTTAAGTTACCTCTCCCAGGCTGTCTGGTGCCCCTCCCCAACCATGGTATGCATTGTGTGCTCTGTTGACAGCACTGCATGCTATGGGCTGACAGGAGGTAGGACTGGGCAATATGAGTAGGATGGGGCAGTGCTGATGGGGGAAGTAACCACATCATCTTCCCATTACCTATTTTTTGGTTGAAAGTCAGGCTATGAAGGAGCCTGGATTCATGGATCCAGACTTATTGGTGGGGTGTAAGTATGATTATTCATGTCAAGCTAGCCTGCCATATTGCAACCGTAATGTCAGAGTCAGCTCTGAAACGGAGAGGGAGGTGGCTCTGTGTGTCTGGGACTCCATTGTGAGTGAATGGTTGCCATTCATACCTATGGGAAAAATGTCTCCTCCTTGAAACAGCTTTTAGCTCTATGGAGGAAATTATAAGGACATTCTCTATTTTTTTCTCTGCAGGGCCAAAAGACACCAGGATGCAATTTTAAGCAAGAATACTGCCAGAGAAGAACTTTTCTCTCCATAGCTTCCCCTCCCCCATCCCCACACTGATCTTCCACTAGAGTCCGCAGCCTGAGCAACTACTGTGTTTGAAGAAAAAAAAAACCTTCAGATGGGGGGAACTACGCACGAAGAACGTCATATGTGGATTGAACTGGAGGTTCTTCTTTGCGTATTTCCAGTGACTTTTCTGCTCATTAGAAGCCGTATCTACATAGACAGATTCTCCTTGTTAGGAAGAAAATTCCTTTGGTCTTCTGAGAAGGGCTCGTGTGCCCTTTGCCAAGGCAGGAAGAATGAATTTCAGTCCTGGATAATGTAGAGAAGCAGTTCCATAAGCTGCCTTGCCCATTAGCTAATTTCCTCTCTTGCTGCCTTAATGCAATCTCTGTCGCCTTTGTGTGATGAGAACATTCTCAAACTGAGACCTAAGAAGCCAAACCAGTTTTTCAACTCCTCCTTCTGATGAGGATGACCTATAAATAGAGGTGTCCTTAAACATTTTTTTTTTTTTTGCAGATTTACAGCCCAATCCTATGCATGTCTACTCAGACATAAACCCCATTAGAGTCAATGGGGCTTATTTCTAGGAAAGTGTGGATAGGATTGAGTTTTTTCCCAAGGAGGAAAAGTGCAGAAAGCAGTGTTGTGTGTTTTTATTCCATGGACTCAGTTTTTTTACTTTAAAAGTGTACTAAGTTGGTAATATAGGTGGTATAGTGTCAGCAGAAGCAGCTATAGTCATTATCCAGGCACCCCACCCAGTCCAGTCCAACCAGCCTACAATACATGAGGTGTATTTTTTTTTTTTTTTGCAGATTTCAGTTTGTTTTGTTTGTACAAAAATGGGAAGTGCAGAAAGTGGTGTTTTTATTTCATTATCGCCGAAAAATCACACCTCTACCTAGAAATAAGCCTCAGCAAAGTGACCTGGTTGGGCTGAAAGATCTGAATGAAGAGCTTTTGAAGGAGTGGTGAAAAGGACCAGAAGAGTGAAGAAGGGCAAGACAAGGAAAGGAGAGGAAGACAGGTAGGATGAAGTCAGAGCAGAGAAGACTATAAAGAAATGGAAGATTTAGAGTGCAAGCCCAAGCGCTCTATCGGCTGGCGCAGGTCCATTGCATTGGCCCAGGAGTGTGGCAGATGTGAAGTAAGGCATGTCTGCCACAACTTGGGAGTTGGGCCAGTGCAAGGATGTGCACCAGTCTCCCCATGCCAGAGTAAGCACTAGGCCTGGTGAGTTTGCGCCAGACAACTCAGGTGGGCCTGTGGGCAGGCTGGACCCAGGAGGGGGTGATGCCAGGATCCAGCACTTAGGCCAGATCCTAATCCCTCTCCCTGGAGGCCCAGCCTAGTGCCAGGCTGCTCGGATCTGCACCACCTCTTCAGGTGGCTCTGATCTGAGTAGCCCTCTTCAGGCTGCTGCAGTGTTACTCGGGGTAATGGGAATCTGTTCCCCTTACCCTGGGTTGCGCTGCAGCCAACCCCAATCCCATGCTGGATACAGGGCAGACAAGCTGACCTGCTGGATCCAGCACAGGTTAGGATTGAGCTGTCCAAAGAAGAAAAATCAGCATTAAAGCTGATTGGCACACTCAGAAAAATTGTACGGTACTAGCTTCCTGGAAGAATAGAGGTAGGGAATCCAATAGGGGAGGTCTCATATCAGTGGTAATGACTACTAGAGCATACACCTTGCATGCTGACAGCCTCAGGATTGATCTCCAGCATAAAAAGGGAATCTTGTACAAACCCATCCTGCCTGAGATCCTGGAGAGCTACCACCAGCAGGAATAAATCATACTGGGTGAAATGGGTCTGACTTGATATGAGGCAGCTTCATAAGAAGGACCCTGCTGGATCAGACCAAAGATTCATATACTCCAGCAGCTCACCAGTTAGTGGTCTCCAGGGCACCCACAAGCCAGCTTGAATGCTTAACCTTCGACCAGTGCGGCATGCTAGCTCAGAACCTGGAGGTTCCATTTAGCCATCAAGATCAGGGGTGGGCAAACATTTTGGCAAGAGGGCCACATCATCTCTCTGACACTGCTTCAGAGGCTGAGAAAAAAAAGACTTAATTTACATTTCAAATTTGAATAAATTTACATAAATGAATACATTAGAGATGGGACTGATATGAATGAATGAATTTTACTTATTTATAATACACGTGAGAACTATAATACAGGCATGTAGAATCACATGAGCAATATGAACTGTTTGCCACATACCTCTTGCACCGTGAAAACATACAGACCAAGCTAGAAGCACAAGGAGTCATAAATTGTTCAGAGGCAATGGGTGTGTGTGTGGGTGTGTGTGAAAATAACACAGCCTGTAGCTCATGTCTGGTTGTTGCGACTGACAATCATTGCGGTTTGATTGGTTTGACAAACCTTTGCGGTTCAATGGGCCAGAGGCTCATTGGAGACTGGGGACTCCCTGCAGGCCAGATTGAGGGATTGAGAGCAGTTGCGTCGGGGCAGTGTGGGCTCCAACAAATCTCTGGAGGGCCAGAGGCTCATTGGAGACTGGGGGCTCCCTGAGGGCTGCATTGAGAGACCTTGAGGGCCACAAGTGGCCCCAGGGCCAGGATTTGGGCACCTCTCGTCTAAACCATAGCCAAGCCAGTGGCCATCACCGTATCTTGTTGTAGCAAATACCATCGATCAAGATTTCAATCCAGTTGAGATAAACTTTCTGTTGTTCTTCTAGATGAGCTTTGTATATGCTCCCCCATCATGTTAAAAACAAGCAAAACCGCCTCCGCCCCCCTGCATGTCTATAAGGGGACAATCATCCTTCATAACATGTTAGTTTTCCATCACAGAGATGTGTCTGTAGATGGTGGAGCTTTTAGAAATAGGAGTGCATTCTGAGTGACCCATGGCTTATTGGAATGTTGTGGGATGGCTGCATCAATGCCTTGAGTGGCTGTAATTGACCGCCAGTCCCTATAGACTGCATTTGCTCCATATAGACTCCAAAATGAGGTCAACTGCCATTTCTATAATGCGTCTTCGCTTCCTTGATGTGCTCCTGATCAGATATTTGGTGAACTGCCCGGGCTTAAATTTTTCTGAAAGAGAATTAATTTTCCTCTTTTTAAACATAAAGATACAGCCAGCGGCATTGCATTAGCAGGAGATGTGATAATGAGATCATAGCAGAAGAGGAGAGGCGGTGTGCATGTTAAATGGATTCAGCAAATGTGTGTGTGTGGGGGGGTGAGAGTCAGGCAAGACAAAACAATTGACTCTGATGTTCAGTGAAGGCTTTCTGGGCATTATGTCAACATCAGCTCCTGTTTGACACTTATGCAACAACTTTTCCCCTTATGCACTTGCTCAACTGTGTTGTTTCAAAGGAGACATTCCTCGAGTGCAGGGATGGACAGTGTCAGCCCAGGAGCAGTATTGATCCCAAAGGCAATTTTACTGATTTTAATTCAAGGTATGTTTGAAGGCTTGCCCACAATTCCACTTTAAAGGCAGGCTTGGTTGTCAAAAATGGGACTTGGTTGTCCAGTTTGGGAGGGGTTATCCTGGTCAGGAGTGCAGCATGGAAGTAGATGGTGATAAACCCTTTTAATTTAGCCAAGCTTTGCACTGAAAATCTCCCACTGAGGCAAAAGGAACCTTCCGGGGGCCATCATAGCAACTGCGGGGGGGGGGGATTGTCATTTCAAGCAGGAAAATAGTGCAGAACGCATCTCTTTGGCCAATGCCAATTACCTGTTTCAAATTATTTTAGAAACTTCCATTGAACACGGAAGGGGAGATTTGGATTGGGGGTTGCGGCACAGGGATGGAGGGCTGGACCCCCCCCCCCAATGCTATACCTGTCATCTTAATCTCCCACATTTTGGGAATAGAAAAGAAGAGGGGGAAGTTCCAATTACAGAACTCCCATGCAATGAGCAGTTTGAACATAAGAACAGCCCCACTGGATCAGTCCATAGGCCCATCTAGTCCAGCTTCCTGTATCTCACAGCGGCCCACCAAATGCCCCACGGAGCACACCAGATAACAAGAGACCTCATCCTGGTGCCCTCCCTTGCATCTGGCCTTCTGACATAGCCCATTTCTAAAATCAGGAGGTTGCGCATGCACATCATGGCTTGTACCCCGTAATGGATTTTTCCTCCAGAAACTTGTCCAACCCCCTTTTAAAGGTGTCCAGGCCAGTCACCATCACCACATCCTGTGGCAAGGAGTTCCACAGACCAACCACACGCTGAGTAAAGAAATATTTTCTTTTGTCTGTACTAACTCTCCCAACACTCAATTTTAGTGGATGTCCCCTGGTTCTGCTCCCCTAAGTCTGGCCCTTAAGTGTCCCCCTTTGTGAAGACAGGTGGGTGACTGTTAGAGAGAAGTCCTTTTCTGTGGTGGCACCCAAATTATGGAACATTATGGAACATGTCTCTCCCCAGTCATGTTTGTTGTGTGCCAACACTACTGTCCTTTAGGCAGTAGGCAAAGTCCATCCTGGTGTCTCATGCTTTTAATGGTATATATAGGAGACATTTTTCATTGGCCTCTAACTGCTGCTTTTATATCCATATCCCTTTATCTGATGGCCCTGCTGCTTTTAACTTGCTAGTTATTGTCTTTTGGGGGTTATTACTGTACGCTGTCTTGAGGTTGCTTTAAGGTCAAAGGTGCGGCAGAAATGTTAGAAATAAATACATAAAGAAATAAAGTGCAAAGTGATGTAAACAAGCCATTGCCCCTTACAGTCTAATAACACTTATAATGTTCTGTGGCTAGAGGGGAGGACAGCAGAACAGGGAAGTAGAACCGAAATATTTTGAGTTGATTTCTCTTCTGACAGTGACCAGAGGACCAAACGATAAATCTCTGGCCAAAACGATAAATTGCCATGAACTTCCATTCACCGGAAACAGAGACAGCAATCTGGGATCTTGAATGCGCTGCTGAAACAGAAAAGCTGACAAATCTGGGTCATTGTACTATAAAGGAGAATGTGCTGGGAGGGTGATGATGATCAAGGCACGGTGACATGGGAGCTTTGTTGGCATGTATGTAGGAACCAGTAACACACGGCTCTTTCATGTTCCATAAAAGAGACTCCCGAGGTTGCATGTGGTGTGACAACAGGACAGGTTAATTTCCAGGTTCTACATTTTGCACCAAGTCCTCCCCCCCCCCAACCTCCCTTCACTGCTGCGCTCCCCAGCTGTCATAAATGCATTCTAATGATTTCCTAAGTCTACTGCAGTTCAGGGGTAGTTCTCCTTCTGCCTGTAGCTCGAATGTCTGTTCAGTCCCAAAACAACAACAACAAAAAAAGCAACTCTGGAATGGAGCGGGGGGGGGGGAATTCACTCAACTCTGCTGACGTCGGATTGCATTGCCACAGCGTTTCATTCAAGCACATGTGACCACATTCAATCTTCTCATGTTGCTGGGAGGAGGCTCCAGTGCCCTCCTCTCCCCTTCCCCATTTAAGGAAAGCCTTTGGGATTGACTTTCTTGAAGAAATCAACCCAGAGACTTAAGGGGGGGGGGGGTGTTGGGGGAGAAAGCCACAGATGCAACTCTGTCACCCTTTGGCTGCAAAACATGCAGCGCATACATATGACTTCTTATAACCTGCCTGTCCTGAAATGGCATGATGTGCTTGAGCAAAAGTCCCAGCTCTTCTTATGTAACTAGGAAAATGCCATTCTTATCTAGCCAGGAAGCAGAGGGGGTCTGTGTATTGTAGGGAACTGCAAGGGGCCACAATGCAGAGCTCTGCACGGTCTGTTCACAGGGGCACATGGCGCTTCCCCCCTGCCCTATGGAGCCTCTTCAGGAACATCAGGTGAACCCTGGTGGGGCTGCCCAAGTTTCCATCAAGGTCAGTTTTCTGCTTCACATGTCAGAGGTTTCCAGGAATCCTGCAAGCAGTGCATGAAAGTCACAGGCCTGCAAAGGTGTTTGTCTTCTGTAAATGCTGTTTTGAAATATGCCTGAGCCTGAACCTGGAGGTTCCAAGTAGCCTTTGTTGGCTGACAGCATTGAATTTGCTTAAGCCCCTTGATCTCCTATGGTTGGCAACCTTCAGTCTCGAAAGACTATGGTATAAGCCTACAGCACCCAGTATTCCCAGGCAGTCTCCCATCCAAGTACTAACCAGGCCTGAACCTGCTTAGCTTCCAAGATCAGATGAGATTGGGCATGTGCAGGGTAAACATAGCTAGGTTGAAATAGATGTGACTGAAATGATAGCATTGCCTTCCCCACTTCCCCTTGCTCTTTTACCCTTCCTGTCATTTCCCTTGTGTCTAAATTATGGGCCCCTTGGAGAACAGGCCAGTTTATTTATTCTGTGCAAGCTCCATTAATACTGATGGTGTCATGACAATTCGTCAGAGGCGCAGGCTTTACCTGCTACCTTTCTGTTGCCTTTCTCTCATGGTACTCATGGGACCGCATCCCCCAATGTCCTCCCATGGGTACAGTTCCGTTTTACAAAGGCCCAGGCCTGACATTCCTCCTGCTCCTGAGGGCCTGATCCCAATGACTATTCTCAAGCTGTGGCTTGAGCAGCAGTTGTTTATTAATCCATTTCTGTCCTCCCACAGGTGTGCACATTGCACATATGCAATGTTGGGCAGAAATTGATTAGCTTCCTTGTGGTACAGGCCTTTCCTTTTTGTAGATTCATTCCCTTCAGGCTGGCCTCCTCATTGCCTCCTTTCCTCTGTACTGTCTCTTTTTCTTCACTCCAACCCCACACTCCATGCCCCTCACTCCAATCCTCTCTCGCTGGCTCTGACTGCTCCCCCCATGCTTGGTCTCTTTCTCCCCCTGTCCTCTTGTTCTCCTTCTCTCCCTGCCTCTTTTCTACTCTCATCAGTCTCTGCCTGTCTGCCTCACTCTGCTTTCTAGTCTCCCTCAATCCTTGATTTATTATCTCTGGTGGCCCCACAATCTCTTACAATCCTACCTAACTCTTCTGGGGCAGACTGCCTGCAATTTCCTTTCCTGCCACTATTGAAGGTGGGCACTGTGAAGCAGCAATTCTCAGTTCATGCAGTGCTTCTGTGAGCTGCCTCGGTAGTGCCGAGAGAAACTGCCCAATCTTATTCCTCGCCATTGGTGCTGATGTGCCAAAGTGATTTTCTTTTACTTACACCCTGGTAGGCTGCCCTGGGCTGGGAGAGGCCTCCAGCATCGACAAAACCATCACGACCCACCTCAGAGGATTTGGTGGGCCATGGCACTGCAAAGTTTGGGAAAGCCTGCACAAAGAGATGATAGGATGTTGCCTCTGGAGGTGGCTATGGCTGGAGTTTTATGGGGAGTATTGTCCTATGTTAAGTGCAGCATGGAGCCATGGTTTGAATTCCTCTTCCAGCTGATTGTGGAAAAGCAGTGTCTCAGTAGGTCTCAAGGGCCCTAGTGTGGAAACAATCTTGTATAGATGTCTGCATTGCACAGAATCCTGTTAGCAGTGCCAGCCCATCCACAAGGCTGACTGAGACAGTTGCCTTAGGCAGTAGACTGCTGAGGGGGGGGGGCAATCCCTGCCCATCCACTCATTTTCAATGCTTCTCTTCCTCCTCCCACTCTATGGATTGAAAGTGGAAGAGGGGAATGGAGGGGAAGAGGATGTGGAGAAGAGGAGAGTGGTGGGCTTGAATGTTTGCCTACCAATCCTCTCACTCTTCCATGCTTCCTTGTCTGCTCCATCCCCTTCATCCTTTGCCAATCCAGGAAGCAGAAGGAGTAGAGGTTAGCAGACTACCCAGTAAGAAGAGGCTGCATTTGGCATACTGCCTCAGGCACCAGGAGGTCATGCAGTTGTGAACTGGGGGGGGGGGGGTGTTATGGAAGATCATCAGGTGGATGATGTGGTGTTGACAGTGACTCCATGTTTTGACAGCTGTTTGACAGCTCTGGGAAGGGCAGGGCTGGCTCCACAACTGTAATCAATCAAGGCCAATGGAGACCTGGATGGACACCTGAGCTTCATTTGACCTTGATGGTACTTTGAATGAGCTAAAGAGGTAGCTCACAGCTGAGCTGCATTTGGACTTAATGGGACATACAAGGATAAAAGGCAGCTTCAGAAGGACCAAAGGAGCCAGGAGCAGGACGCTGACCCAGAGGGAACCAGACAAGGAGGGCTATCTGACCCAGACCTACTGGAGAAGGGGACTGCCAGGACTCAGCTGGAGGACACAGAAGAGTGGACTGCCAGGACCCTGCTGAAGGAGACACTCTGCTGGAGAGAACTCAGAGGAGGAACTCTGCTGCAGAAGACTGGACTGTGCTTTGGAGCTGTAGTGGACTTGAACTGGAGGCTTCAGACCTTTACCCACTGAGTTAAGTGGAGTTTTGGGGAGGGAAAGCCTCTGGACAAGAGGACTTGCAGGGAGTGTTTGTGTTCATAGCAATAAATTTGGTTAGTTGCTATAGATAAGGAGTTCTGTATTCATTTCTTTGCACACTGCAGCTGTTGTTCTTGGAAAAGGAGGGTGTTAATTAGCCAAAAAGATAGGGACAAATTGGCGTAGTCGGCAGGATTCGAAAATTAGGACAGGGGAACCATGCTTGCAAGTGCTCCCAGGTGCCATGGCTGGGGGGCACCACCCCCAGCTGTGCTGCCCTGAGGGCCACCTGCACCTGCTGCCTCCCCATCCAGAGGCATTCTGAGGGCCAGAGAGGCCACAAGTGGCCTTCCCAACCCGCAGAAGGCCTTCTAAGGCCTCCAGAGAGCCTTCAAATGTCACTTTCCAGTTTTATCCCAAAACCAGAAGTGAAGTTTTAAGGCCTTCCAGGGGCCTTAGAAGGTAGGGAGTGACACTTGCAGGCTTGCCCTGGGCAGTACAGTGGCCAGGACTGCCACTGGGGACATGGTCCAGCCCTGGCTGTCAGTTATCCATCCAAGGGTTGGGTTGCTGCTCTTCCAGCAAAGAGCTCCACCCAAGGCTAGACAAGGAGCCACTCTCACAAACCAGCCGCTCAAGATTCTTCCTTAACAAAAGCAAGCAGAACCCTTGAGACAACATTGTGGGAGACGCTTGCTGGTTTACACCAAGACTGAAAGTCAACATTATTGAAGTGCAGGAGAAAAAGAAAACAGTGAATGATTTTGAACCTTGGTGATAGAAGTTCAGGCACCTGTCACCGTTTCCCCTTGTGGTGCCTTCCTTCCTAGTTTCTTTTTTAAAAAGAGCAAAGCAAAAGGGACCTGGAGGAGGATGAAAAGCAATAAAATAAAAACAAAGTACGATGTGCTATAGAAATTCAGCTCTTCCACCTCAGTTTTCTTCCCGCTCTGACTGAGTTCAATTGACTTATCCCCCGAGTAAGCATGCACAGGAATGCAGCCTTAGGGAATCAACTCAAACTCAGCAAAAGTAACTTCCTAAGGGCACAATCCTAACCCCTTATGTCAGTGCTTTCCAGCACTGACTTAAGGGCAATGCAGCTCTAAGGTAAGGGAACAAACATTCCCTTACTTTGAGGAGGCCTCCGTGAGTGACTATGCTACACAATAAGTGACCGATGGGTCACAATCAGAAACTAACCAGCACAATTTCATTTGTGTGTTCTTCCCTTGAAGGGTAGCCAATATAGGCTCCAAAAATCTTACCCTAGGGTTTTGATAAAGCTGGTAATGAAGCAGGTAATGTGCAATATCCTCGATCTGTCCTGCTCCACAAATACAAAACCTCAAATGCCTGGGAATGGACAGATATCTACCATCTAGAGCTGCCATTGGCATGGTTTGGAAACACAGTTCAGTAAACGAGTGGTGAAGACCAGAAGTGATTGTGAGGAGCTCCAGAAGGATCTCTCCAGACTGGCAGAATGGGCAGCAAAATAGCAGATGCGCTTCAATGTCAGTAAGTGTAAAGTCATGCACATTGGGGCAAAAAATCAAAACTTTAGATATAGGCTGATGGGTTCTGAGCTGTCTGTGACAGATCAGGAGAGAGATCTTGGGGTGGTGGTGGACAGGTCGATGAAAGTGTCGACCCAATGTGCGGCGGCAGTGAAGAAGGCCAATTCTATGCTTGGGATCATTAGGAAAGGTATTGAGAACAAAACAGCTAGTATTATAATGCCGTTGTACAAATCGATGGTAAGGCCCCACCTGGAGTATTGTGTCCAGTTCTGGTTGCCGCATCTCAAAAAAGACATAGTGGAAATGGAAAAGGTGCAAAAGAGAGCGACTGAGATGATTACGGGGCTGGGGCACCTTCCTTATGAGGAAAGGCTACGGCGTTTGGGCCTCTTCAGCCTAGAAAAGAGACGCCTGAGGGGGGACATGATTGAGACATACAAAATTATGCAGGGAATGGACAGAGTGGATAGGGAGATGCTCTTTACACTCTCACATAATACCAGAACCAGGGGACACCCACTAAAATTGAGTATCAGGTTAGGACAGACAAAAGAAAATATTTCTTTACTCAGCGTGTGGTCGGTCTGTGGAACTCCTTGCCACAGGATGTGGTGCTGGCGTCTAGCCTAGACGCCTTTAAAAGGGGATTGGACGAGTTTCTGGAGGAAAAATCCATTATGGGGTACAAGCCTTGATGTGTATGCGCAACCTCCTGATTTTAGAAATGGGTTAAGTCAGAATGCCAGATGTAGGGGAGGGCACCAGGATGAGGTCTCTTGTTATCTGGTGTGCTCCCTGGGGCATTTGGTGGGCCGCTGTGAGATACAGGAAGCTGGACTAGATGGGCCTATGGCCTGATCCAGTGGGGCTGTTCTTATGTTCTTATGTTTATGTAACACCTTGTGAAGTTGAAGTAACTGTTGGCCTCATGGATGGGCTGTTCCTGCAACTTCCGTCTTCGCCCATAGGGATGAGAATGTCAAACTAAGGTTGGGGAGACCCAGATTCAAATCCCTAATGTGTCATGGCACTCCCTGGGCTAGGACCAGCTCTAGGGCAATTTGACCTGGCCTGGAGGGGTCTCATACTGGGGTGGTGAGCAGAGTACCCACAGCTGCAGCCACCACCTTGCTCTGGTATGGAAGCTTCCATTCCAAGGCGTTCCGAGGAGAGCACGGCAAGTAGAACTTTGCCAGTGGACAACCCTCCCTCCTACCTGTTCCTGGGTCCAAGTGACTTGAAATCACACACACTTCCCCCCCCCCCCCAGAAGCTGGCAGTGATGTCACTGCTGACTGCTGCTTATCCTGGTTAGTGGGGGCCCCCAAGAGGGTGGGGGCCCTTGCAAATATAAGCATTGGGTTCCTAAGGCCTGCCCTGCCCTGGGCCCAACTTGTTCTGAGGATAAACTAGGGGTTGGGGGAACATTTATGTGGCAGTGGCTTTGGATATTTCCAACTCTTTTCTTTGACACACATTTAAAAATCCCGAATGCCTGTTGCTCTTCTTTAGTATATAGCAATGAAATGACATTTGAAATTGAGTTAGATTCAGAGAAAACGAAGAAAAGATCCACCCATGTCGGGGAGAGCGTAGGCAGCTCTAATGTTTCTGCAAAAGCATCAGGAATTTCACTTTGAAAGTTACAGCAACAATATTTTGATGGAACTGTTTTCATCCCTATATTAATAACGAGTCACACACTCCCAAGAAAGACGTATGGAGCTTGGCAGCCCCTTCCCCAAAGAGCGCCTTTGCAAAAACAGTCATGCGTACAAGCAGAGCCAATGGGGCACAACCGTCTCCGAGTGCCTGTTTACCAAGCTGTGGCTCTGCAGCCGTCGCTCGACAATTGATTCTGAAGGATTTGAAACGAACTAAGAGCCAGCTGGAAATGAGCAGGAATGGCAATGGGGATCAGTGGCATAGCTAGAGGGGGTGCAAGGCACCCTGTTTCGCAGGAACGTGCAGATGCCAGGGACATGGCTAATGGGTTTAATCCAGTACTTCCCAACGATGCGACCCCCTTAAGGAGAGTAGCAACGCGACTGGGGACCCAAAGGTGCCATTAGTATAGATTCCATTATAAGATAAGGAGTATCTTATCCTTTTGTACTCACAAAAGGAGTATGCATTAATCCATTACGGGTTACAAGCCATGATGTGTATGTGCAACCTCCTGATTTTAGAAATGGGCTATGTCAGAATGCCAGATGCAAGGGAGGGCACCAGGATGCAGGTCTCTTATTATCTGGTGTGCTCCCTGGGGTATTTGGTGGGCCACTGTGAGATACAGGAAACTGGACTAGATGGGCCTGTGGCCTGATCCAGTGGGACTGTTCTTATGTTCTTAAACTACAATTCCCAGGAGGCCTTGCAGGTCTTCTTGTTATCTGGTGTGCTCCCTGGGGTATTTGGTGGGCCGCTGTGAGATACAGGAAACTGGACTAGATGGGCCTGTGGCCTGATCCAGTGGGACTGTTCTTATGTTCTTAAACTACAATTCCCAGGAGGCCTTGCAGGTCTTCTTGTTATCTGGTGTGCTCCCTGGGGTATTTGGTGGGCCGCTGTGAGATACAGGAAACTGGACTAGATGGGCCTGTGGCCTGATCCAGTGGGGCTGTTCTTATGTTCTTATGCGTTAGATGATGGCAGTGATGGCAGCAAAACCCAGAAGTGCCATACTAATGGCTCCTTTGAGTCCCCAGTTGCGTCGCTACTCTCCTTAAGGGGGGTAAGCATACCGACCAAAAACGCAATCCCCAGGTTAGGAAATACTGGTTTAATCCCTTTCCCCTCTGTATGCTCAGTGGGTGGGTGTGGAAAATTCCTTCCTCATCACCCCTGTCTTTTCTATTCTCTAGCATTGTCTATTTCCTGGCTTCCTTGCCTTTGCACAAGTAGGCCCCTACAATCAGACCTCTAGTCTAAGTCAAAGGACTGCTTATTGCACGCTGTCCTAATAGGGGTGCGCTCTCTCTCTCTCTCTCTCTCTCTCTCTCTCTCTCTCTCTCTGTGAAAGAGTGAGTGAGTGAGAGAGAGAGAAGAACGAGCAGCTTTCATAGCAGGATTGCTTATTGCACAAGGGATCCCCTCTCTTGTTCCTTCTGTTTTTTGGGCGGAAGAGGGAGTCAGAAAGGTGAGGAGCCCCATACCCTGCACCTCCTTAATCGTACTGCCTTACAGGGTAGTTCTAAGGATTACTGGGTAACACACAAGAAGAGCTTTGGATGCTCAAGCACCTTGTAAGTGCTTCATAGTTTCCGCAGCATGTGGGCTCTTATGCAAGTTGGAGAATCCATGAAAATAAAAGGATGGCTCAGCCTTTTCAATGGTTTCTTCTCCTTCTTCTTCTCCTTCTTCTAAAAAAAAAAAATCACATCACGATGTACAAATAAAGAGATGAAATGCACGAAGCCTCGGGAGGGAGAGAGAGAGAACCAATTTACAAAGCTATAAATATACTCCTCAGTGAGACCCAAAGGAAAATGATGGGATGTGAGATGAGATTTCTTTATATATCCAAACTATAAAGCCATCCTTCACGATAAGTACATCTTAACATGATCTAGAGCTGAAGCCGTGGAGATTGCTAGACGAACAGATGGATACGTTCCCTCTCTTCAACATGCCTGAACTTTGCCACCAATAGGTGGGGCTGTTGAGCATGAGATGCCTTGTGAGCCATTGTGGGAGTGTGTCTCTTAATTTCCTTGCGGTAGCTTCTTGCAAGGGAAAAGAGCAGCCGTCGAGCTCTTGAGAAGATATTTTAAAAGTTTGTAGATTTCATTTTCTGCCACGCAAACGGGAAGAACTTGAAAGAGATCCTAGTGCGCTTCTAATTAACCGCCTCCTCCAAGGATGTGAGCATGGTTAACGTACATTTGTTTAGTGCCAAAAGCTAATTAAAAGATATGTTAATTTAAGTGGCCTGGAAAGCTATGGGGGATTGGTAATTATTATTATTTACTGAGTCCCACGGTGTTTATTACGGTGCCATGGCAGCCCGGTAATTTAGGTACCGTGACATAAAATGTAAGGGGTAAAAAAAAGGTTTGGATCCAAATTGGAGGTTAGGGATATGCTTGAAAGCAGCACTTGTCTGTGGAATCATGGGAAGGCATCATGCAGAGAGTGAACTGCTTGGGTATTGACTATCCATGGCTCTCTGTTTTAAAATGTATACTTCCTGTTCTGGATCAAGAGAGTCCTCAAGACTTACAAGACAGTTAAAAAGGAGGTTATGCAATACATAGCTGTCACATCTCTCATTCAAGGGGCTCAGGAGGGGGCTTATCTAAGAGTGTTTTATCTCCCTAAGGGTGCAATCCTAACTAGCTTCCCAGCACTGACATAGCTGTGCCAATGTGGTGTGCACTGCATCCTGCAGTGGGGAGGCAGTCAAGGAGGCCTCCTCAAAGTAAGGGCATGTTTCTTATCTTACCTTGGGGATGCATCATGGCTAGGGCAGTGCTGGAAAATTGATTAGGATTGTGCCCTAAGACACTTCCGAGGTAGGTGAAGTTAAATAATCCAGGGCCCAATCCTAACCAATTTTCCAGTGCCAGTGTTGCTTTGCCAATGGGGTATGTACTGCTTCCCATGATGGAGAAGCAGTCACAGAGGCCTCCTCAAGGTATGGGAACATTTATTCCCTTACCTTGGGGCTGCATTGAGGCTGTAGCAATGCTAGAAAGTTGGATTGGATTGGGCCCCAAGTCACTTGCTGAGCTTCATGACTGCAAAGGGTTTGGAACCCAGGTCTCCCCCATCCAAGTACTCAGGAGCAACAGACCTGATTGTGTCCTATTTATAGCCCATCCTTCTTCCAAGAAGCTCAGGATGGTGTTCCGTGCAGAGTCATTCCATTTTGATCAACACAAGAGCCCTATGAGGTAGGCTAGGCTGAGAGAGGGGTTGACTGGTCCAAGACTGCCTAGCAAATGGAATGACCGAAGAAGAACAGAAGAACTTAAAGAAGAGTCCCACTGGATCAGGTCAAAGACCCATCTAGGGATGCAGCTCCCCATCCCAGCCCCAGCAAGATTCTGTTCACTTCACCATGCTGACCTCAGTATAATAATACACATAGGAAGCCCTGTGGTTGAGATGCTTCATTTGCTTATGGTCTGGGGGTGCAGTTTGGGTTTTGGAATACAAGGCTTAATTGTGTCCTGATTCTGCACCACCACTGCCATATTGCCGTCAAAAAGACAGGGCTTATATTGCATGACAATGTACGTCTTTCCTCTCCCCTTTGAGAGCAGGTGTGCGGACTGGGCTACATTTCATACTTAAAATGCAGCCTCTTTTCCTGAACCTGCACAGAAGCTTTCCTTCAGGTATCTAACAGGTTGAGCTGCCTTGAACTAGTAATCCTC
Organism: Tiliqua scincoides; assembly: GCF_035046505.1. Taxonomy (NCBI): domain Eukaryota; kingdom Metazoa; phylum Chordata; class Lepidosauria; order Squamata; family Scincidae; genus Tiliqua; species Tiliqua scincoides. The sequence continues at coordinate 11,232,504 of NC_089824.1, read as the reverse complement.
CAGCATTAGCTGCCTTACAGCAGTCATAAAACACATCCCAGCAATGCACAGAGTCGTGCCAATGCCTTCCACCATGCACCGACTGACCAATGAAGCTCTGCCAACACAGGTACAATGGTGGGGTAGGGTGGGGGTGGTGGAATAGAGGTGGGGTGTGGTTGGAATGGGGTGAGGCTGGAATGGGGAGCTGATGTAGGCAGTAATGGGGGTGGATCAGGTCTGGGAAAGGGGCAGGCTCTGCAACATCCACCAAATCCAAGCCCCCGTTCCAGACCCAATCCTCTGATCTGGCTCACCCATTCTTGCACACTTTTGCTGGCCAAGGTCCAAGTAGACCTGACCAGGCTTCAGAGGCTTACCCCTGAGTATGGTATACCCAGTGGAGACCTCCACAACTGCCCCTGCACCTGCCCACAGGATGCAGCACATGCATCAATGAGGGGGGAAGGATAGGATTGGGCCCTAAGGGCCAAACCGGATGCAATACTAAGCACATTGTTTACCTTTAAGGCCTGCCACAAGCCTAGTGGACACAATCAAGTGGACATCTCGGGCTTGAATGAAAATCCAAATTCAGGATTCAGGATTTTTCAGACAAGCATTACAGACCCCTGAGATTCCAATATCTGAGCCTGGAAGTAGGAGTCCCAGTGACATCTCTCTCAGAAATGTAAGAGAGGAACAAGACTCGCACTTAGGAAAAAGGGATCTCAGAGATCTGTAATGCTTATCAAGGCAAGTTCTGAATTTGAGTTCTGATTTGATCCAGAGAAATCCATTCCCTGATGCCAATGGGAGGTTCCCATGTGGTATAGTGGTACAGCTTCTTAATAAAGGGCAGACAGATGTTAAGCCAATGGGCTTACTCGGTGTAAGGCAGCTTCCTACTCGGTCATGTCGTGAGAATGGATGATGGCCAGATCCCAAAGGATCTCCTCCTCTAACTTGTGCAAGGAAAGCGCCCTACAGGTAGACCACAGCTGCGATACAAGGACATCTGCAAGAGGGATCTGAAGGCCCTAGGAGTGGACCTCAGCAAGTGGGAAACCCTGGCCTCTGAGCGGCCCGCTTGGAGGCAGGCTGTGCAGCATGGCCTTTCCCAGTTTGAAGAGACACTTGGCCAACAGTCTGAGGCTAAGAGGCAAAGAAGGAAGGTCCACAGCCAGGGAGACAGACCAGGGACAGACTGCACTTGCTCCCAGTGTGGAAGGGATTGTCACTCCCAAATTGGCCTTTTCAGCCACACTAGACGCTGTTCCAGAACCATCTTTCAGAGCGCGATACCATAGTCTTTCGAGACTGAAGGTTGCCAACAACAACAGGTCAAAAGCCTAGCGATTATTTCACTTCCCTTGAAGCAATGCAACAGCATCCCCATTTCATCACAGCCTTCTTAGTGCCAAAGCTCAGTGGTTCCTCTTTAGAGATTTGAGAATCTATTTTATGTTGGTGAATAATACACATCCTAGAGCTATAGAAGAGCAGAATCCATCCCTGGCTTTGGCTGCATCTTGAACAGGTGCCATTGTTTCTTTGGGTAAGCCTTTTTTTGTCCTCCTAAAGGGGGAGGATATTGACGTGATTGCTGAAATAAGGCTAACACAATAACCTAATCTAGGACAAGGGCCCCCGGCTTTTCAAACCATATGCCTAAGAATTCTTTTCCCCCTCCTACATTAATCATCATACCAGATTTGTTTCCCATTCTGACCTTTACAAATGTTTTGTTCCCCAGTGTCTGTGTATTGCTGGAGGACTTTAATCATGTCTGGAAATATACAAATTTTAATACAATAGAATTTTTCGTGGAGAGAAATGGGTAGTTTTAAAAGGGTAAGGAAAAAATTATGGCTAGCGAGTACATTTGTGATCTAATCTTAAGAACATAAGAATTAGGCTGCAATCCTAACCACACTTTCCTGAGAGTAAGCTCCATTGAACAAAATAGGACTTACTTCTAAGTAGACCTGGTTAGGATTGTGCCCTTAGTCAGGCAGTCTGGTCCCAGCTGTCGTGGGTTTCTACCCAGTAGCTGGTACTCAAAGCTATACTACCCCCATACATGGAAGTTTCAATTAGTCAACCTGTTTGAAATTACCACCTGTTGTGTCTCTTTTCTGCTTTTTTGTTCAAACCTCTATATTAGCAATTTTCAATCTTTTTCATCTCATGGCACACTGACAAGGTACTAAAATAGTCAAAGCACACCATCAGGTTTTTGACAATTAACAAGGCACACTATGCTGCCAGTGGGGGCCCACATCCCCCATTGGTCCTACTAATAAATGACCTTCCCCCAAATTCCTATGGCACACCTACAGACCACTCACGGCACACCAATGTGCCATGGCACAGTGGTTGAAAATGACTGCTCTATATGATGCAAGGATATAAAGTGATGAGCCTGTTTATGTTGATGTCTTGCCTATAATCTGCAAAAAGATAAAATAAAGGTTTTAATAACATGGCTAATGGATACTGATTAAGTAATTCATCATATTATTAGGGGACCTCATATAGCAATTCTGCTATTGGATCCCAGTTTCTGTGCCTGCATCTCATTTTTTTCTGTCTTTCCCCAGGATACCTTCTTTGCCAGAGGCTGGGAAACATTCAGCCATCGAAGGATAAATTGTTAATTGGACCAGTCAGGGATACATAACTGGCAACTGCATAAGCAGATATACCATGCCTCCACATTGTGGGGGTTCCTGTGTTCCCTAGTCCAGTTACACAGGGCACCCCTCCCCATTGAATTCACATTGCCCAATCCTGTCTGATCCTTGCACTGTCAGAACATATATTCCTGTATGTGTTCTGACATACAGCAGTGCATGGCCCTTTGCAGTCAAAGCTGTGCATAGTGCACTTCTGGGCCACTGCCATCAATGGAAAAAGGGTGTGGCACACGCATCAGAGGCTCCCAGAGACTCCACTGCTCTTGGTAAGTTGTCAGTGGGGATGTGTCTCAGGTGGGCAGGGAGAGTTTTGTGGCAGGGAGGGCAGAGGAAAAGGGGAAGGGTAGATCCAGCGGCATCGGTGTGCGCCAAGAGCCTGTACCCTCCTTTCAAACCTGCCCCATTGCTTTTCCCTTCTCAGAGATATGCCTGCTATTTAGCTAGCATAGGTCCAAGGAGACCCATAGGCTACCAGGAAGCCTATGCAGAAGTAAATAAAATATTTTTTTTCTTTATCTCTGGCAGGCCTTCTGATCCCACCCACCTTTGGCTGAAGCATGTGCTCCATCAGCACAGTTGCATCATCATTAATGGTGGGGAATAGGATTGGGACCATAGAACCACCCCTGCTAAGTGTCAGAGTGATCCTCTCTCTGCATACAGTGGCCACTGACCTCACCTGGAGAGGCTTTCCCAGTTGCCTCAGTGGTGCTATGAGAGGAGAGAGGTTTTATAGCACTTGCTTCCTCTCCCTCTCCACAGGACAGCATCCCTGAGCCAAAGTCTCTCTGTGGCTGCAGAGGCAGAGCTGTGCATCTTGCCCCCACAATCTCATCATTGGCACTGGCTGAAGCTGTTGAACTGGAGACTGCCTTATGGGCATGTGGAACTCTGCCCATTGGGTCTACAGCCCAAGATGTCTTGCCTGAAGCAGGGTGTCAAATGCTACCCCCTGACCTGGTAGCATCCCAACCCCTGCTCCTCCTTCTCCCTGGACTGGAAAGAGAAGAGGTGGGTAGAGCAAATGAGGAGGTGTCGAGTAGAGTAGTGAGCTAGAGCCAATCTGCCTGAGGTACCCTCCTCAGCTGATCTAATGGAAGGTCTGCTCTGAGATATTCTGAATACACACACGAAGGTCAGGAGTGATACCTGCAGTCGCATGTCCTTCACACATTATGCCAGTTGATCATATGAAAAAGCTAGTCAGCAAAGAAGATGGATTTTTAAAAAAATATATCAATTTTATTGAATCTTTTTAAAATTAAAAAGCCAATATATAAACAAAAATGCAATTCGCTTAATCAGAATGGTCTTTATTTAAAGGAAAGTCAATAAAGAGATGCATCTGTTGATGAATGAAGCATGTTTTGCCAGTAGTCAATAAATTATTCTCAGCTTTGAAAAAAAATCTATTTTGGTGCTATTGGTCTTCTGTTTTTCTAATATAAGTACCGTAGATACTCGCCTATAGTACATGAAATTTTTGCCAAGTAATCAAGCTCCAATTATCACTTCGCCTTATCTCCGGGTCAATCATGTATTTATCACAGTGTTTTTTTCTTTTTATCTGTTTGAAGAACAGAAGACTCTGCCTTTGCACTGTTTTGCACCAGAAGTGTGCTGAGAAATTCTGGGTGATTGATCACTTTACATATTATGTTTCAGCTTTTGTACTGTGCTGGTTTTCAATCACTTGTTCATACATGAACTGATGACCAAAAACTAGCTATTGGTGGGGCTTTCACAGCCAACTAGCTACCTCCCTTCCTGCCTTGCTGGTCCTTGCAAGGCATTCTGGAGCATGACCTACCTTTTTCTACCAATATTCCATTCTTTTTCAAGTACCCCTAAAGGTCCTGTTGAGTGTCCTTGGGAGTACATAAATACTAGGTTGGGAACCACTGTTTTACTGGTATGTTGTTTACAGTGCACTTACTCTGATAGTGCTTACAAAAAGGTGATAAAGACCAGAATTTAAAAAGAATAAAAATGTATCTTATGATCTTTTACTATGTTTTTAATAAATTAGAGACTACAATTCTTAGGTAACAATTAGTGGTGGGTTATTTTTCAGGATCTGTCCTTGAGTAAAATCAAACTATAGTCAGACACTCCCCTAAGTTTCACCCCCAACATCCAAGGGTCATAGAAAATTCCATGATTGTTGGCTCAAAACCTGCCCTCGACTTATCTGTGGGATCAACTTATAGGTGGGTATCTGCAGTAGTTAATATAGACATTACAGCATTCTCATATATCTTATTTTTCTATTCCTGAAAAGAGGGAACAGACCTTGTCTCTCACAGTTCAGCGTATCATATTCCGGCTGATGTAATCATATATGAGATCATTTCCCATACAGTCAAGGCTGTTTTTTGTATAACTTAATACAATTTTTTTAAAAAAAAGAATCCAGATTTAGCTGTCCACATATTACCCTTCGTATAGCATCACTGCTCTTTTTCCAATAAATATTTGCAAGAGGAGAAGTCAGCCAGGAAGACGTGACCATGGGAACAGGACTGTGATTTTTGCCTGTGGCAAAAAAAAAAAAAAGCAGTAATATGGAATATATTTTCAAATGTGCTGTACTGCAGATGTGCGTGCTTTTTTCTGAAGAGGGAAATCGGCCAAACTGGATCAGGAACAGACTGAAGGAACAACAAAAGTATTAGCAAGGAAGGAGAAAATGCACTCCTAGATAATATATTTTTATAATATTTTTTATTAAAATCTGGACCTTACAACTGGATTGTGTGTGCTCAAGATGTGTGAGCATGTCAAATAACCATGTGTATAAGATCAATGGCAAACAATGGAATCTTATCACTTCAATCTTCAAACAGTGCATTCTTCTTGGTTCTTCTTTCAGTCAAATGACAGCTGTCAACATTTCTTTTTTTGAAATGGTTCTCTGTCTATCCCTTCATCTGTTTAAAGCTTTTCTTACCTGTAGGGTATCAGAAACCACAGAGGTTTAAAAAATCAAACTCCCCCCCCCCCACACACACACAGAATAATGTTCACTGGAAAGCTTGTGTTTGGGGGGGGGGGGGAGTCTTAGAGCCTGATCCAAGCCTGGGCCAATGCCAGTCTCCCAGAAGACACCCATCACAAAAGTGGCATAAGGCTCTTCACGGTGGGCAGAACAATGGAAATGCTGGTAGAGAGACTAGTACCAGAAGAGGAACCCAGGGGTCCATCAGCCGTAAATTCCCCATTGAGCAGTTGCAAGGCATTCTGAACTGGGCGGGGAGGGGGAGGTGGGGAGGTGAGAGGGGGAAAACAAGAAGGGCAAGGGCGGGGGAAGGTAGTTCAGGCCTGGGAGGGGGTGGAATGGCAGCAGAGTCTGCTGCCACATTTTATCCCCCGTCTCATGCCTGAAAGCCCTATACAGGTTAACTCAGATCTGTGCCAGTGGTTTAGCTGGTCCAGATCCAAGTGGACCCATAGCAGCTGCTGGGGCTTGACAAGGGGTAAGGGAACAAATGTCCCCTGCCTCCCTGGCACCGTGGGGTGCAGTGACAGCTCGTTCGGCACCAGTGTACCACGGCACTGGTACACCCCATTAGGACTGGGCTGTTATTCAAGTATCTTTTGTTCTGAGACGCAACCTTTGTGAAATTTCAGATCATAGCTCCATATAATGAAGAGGAAATGTTTATGAAAATGCAGAGACTCAGAAATATAGCATGTTTCTGCACCTGAAGAATTTTCAGCCGAAAGGTGGGGGCGGGGGTTGAAATCTACACTTAATGCATGCATGTGATATGTTGCCTGTCAATGCTCATATTTTGGTGTGTGATATGGTTTATTTATGGACATAGCACTGGGTAGCACTGCCAAGTCTACTGATATGTCAGTGGAGCTGATGACAAGAGGCCTCAGGTCTCACAGGCCTCAAGGAAGGCCACAACTTCCTTCCTCGTTAGGGCAGTCAATTCTCCATGCACAGCAGTAGTTGGCTGGCTTGGGAGAAGCCTTGCTTGGTTTTCATTTCTTATTAAATTCCATTGAACAGCTACACCTGACTTGCACAGCATACTTGGACCTGTGAACTGAAGCCATCTTCTGGGAGCTTCCTGACTTGAAGTAAACAGAGTCATTAGTGATACAAAAGAAGGTTCTGCAGCTCTGGTTATCCTCACCAACTCCATGGCTGAGAGCCCAATCCTAGCCATTTTTCCAGCACAGGTGCAGCCACAATGGGACTCTGAGGTAAGGGAACAAACATTCCTTTATCTTGAAGAGGCCTCTGTGACTGCCTCCCCCCACAGGTTGCAGCGCATACCCCATTGGCACAGCTACACTGGCACTGGAAAACTGGTTAGGATTGGGTCCACAATCTAACCAAGAAAACTGTGTTAACAGATGCCTTGTCCTTTAGAGCAAATGAAGAGTTGTTTGCTAAACCCTTGACAGCACGTGAGCAATCAAGGGCCATCATGACAGAAACGGAAGATCCTTTATTAATTCACTCCACAAAAGATCCTATATGTTCCCATGGAAATTTAGGAGATAAAGAGCTGAGTCGCTGGTCTCTGGTGGTCCTCATTCTTCATTCCATGCCTGCCTTGTAGTTTTTATGCTATGTTGTCCTAGCCTTTCATAGGAATGATATGGCAAGCAGAAGTGGCAAGGCAAGGCAAGGCAGTCAGAGGACCTTGCAAACATCCAGGAGAGCAAGCTGATCTGATGGAATTCCGGCTCCAATGGAGCCTTTTTACATCTCCTAGCATGGACTGCCTCTCCCAGCCGCCATTCCACTGAGTCCAGTCATGGGAGAATAATCTCTGTGGGTTCAGATTCATGGCCTTTTCATACCCTTTGGCAACTGGTACAAGCATCAGACTGGCTCATCCCTTGAGTCCGAGGCTGTCACTTTTGATGAGGGCCATGACACATTGTTCATTCCAAAATTGTTTCCATTTTGAGAAAAAAAGGGAAGAAGGAAGCAAATGGGCATGGTTTATACCTATATGTTCATTCATTATGCATGCTGCTAATCTAATCTTGTAGATGGTGTTTTCCACAAGTCTCAAGGTGGGCAACTTCTAGAGCCTGGAATGTAGCAGGAAGAAGATAAGAACATAAGAAGAGCCTCACTGGATTAAACCAAGACATTTTGAGACATACAAAATTATGCAGGGGATGGACAGAGTGGATAGGGAGATGCTCTTTACACTCTCACATAACACCAGAACCAGGGGACATCCACTAAAATTCAGTGTTGGGAGAGTTAGAACAGACAAAAGAAAATATTTCTTTACTCAGCGTGTGGTCGGTCTGTGGAACTCCTTGCCACAGGATGTGGTGATGGCGTCTAGCCTGGACGCCTTTAAAAGGGGATTGGACAAGTTTCTGGAGGAAAAATCCATTACGGGGTACAAGCCATGATGTGTATGCGCAACCTCCTGCTTTTAGAAATGGGTTATGTCAGAATGCCAGATGCAAGGGAGGGCACCAGGATGAGGTCTCTTGTTATCTGGTGTGCTCCCTGGGGCATTTGGTGGGCCGCTCTGAGATACAGGAAGTTGGACTAGATGGGCCTATGGCCTGATCCAGTGGGCTGTTCTTATGTTCTTTTGTTCAAGGACCCATCTAGTCCAGCTTCCTGTATCTCACTGTAGCCCACCGGATGCCTCAGGGAGCACACAAGGTGACAGATGACCTGCATTCTGGTACCACTCCCTTGCATCTAGCATTCTTAGATAGCCTACTTCTGCTCAGTTGAACAAGCAAAGCCAGCAAGCTAAGCTCCTAGTGTTACACCAATTCTGGCCCATTCAGAAGCTCCACACTGCCTGACAATCACAGGGGTTAAAAGTGACATACCCCGATCACTTTGGCTCTGCGCCACAGTCTCGGAGCTCATTAGACCCAGTCCCCAGTTTGAGTCCCTGCTAGATGTAAACACGGCTCTTATATTTTTGACATTGCATCACATCAAGACTGAGCATTTATAACTGTAACTTTGGTGACACATGAATCCTGGTACCTACATACTTTTGAGCTTTTTCTATCAGCATTAATAGAGAGTGCATGTGTGTGAGAGGGGACAAAATGACCTCCTTAACTTGCGTGTCTGCAAATGTCACCTTTGCTTTGTGCCTTAGTTCCAGGTGGCATTACGTGTGTCTTTATTGAAGATTTATGAGAGATTAGCAAATCAGCTACGTTGTGTGATGGGCTCGGATCCCGTTGGCATTGTCTGTGGAATAAATTGGTAATTCAATTCTTGTGCAAGAAGAATATTTCATTCATAATCCCTGTGTGAGAAGTTGTTAATGAGTGGCATGTTCCGGTTTCCATAACAACATGTTGCGATCCGCAAACAAAAGGAACATTAAAAGAGTAACCCGCTTTAGCATAAAACAGGCTCAGGTAGCATTGGGTAGCGATTGACAGAATCATTTGCAACTCAGTCATCGGAAGCGCACCAAGTTTGCTGCTAGCGAAGCTGCATGAAAAATTTTCTTAAGTAGAGCTGTTACCTAGTTTTGCCGTGAGCAAATGTGGTGGTGACTTGGGATGATCGTTCCTGGGTTGAAACATCTGATGACTTTCAAGGGCAGCAAAACAAGAGGATAATGTGTTTTATTCAGACATCACAGTGAGTTAACTGCTTCCTGTTCCCTAAGTACAGCCTAGCCTCCTGGAAGCACACTCCCTCTTAGACAGGCAGCCCAATCCTAACTTGTACTAAAACAGGCAGGCCGGCGAGCCTGCACTGTATCCAGCGCAAGTTTCAGGCTGTCTGAGGCTCGGTCCAAGGCAAGGGGAAGCTTTTCTCCTTACCCCAGGGACAGCTGCAGCAGCCCCAATGGGTCTACCGGATATAAGAACATAAGAAGGTGATGGCGACTGGCCTGGACGCTTTTAAAAGGGAATTGGACAAGTTTCTGGAGGAAAAATCCATTACGGGGTACAAGCCATGATGTGTATACACAACCTCCTGATTTTAGAAATGGGTTATGTCAGAATGCCAGGTGCAAGGGAGGGCACCAGGATGCAGGTTTCTTGTTATCTGGTTTGCTCCTTGGGGCATTTGGTGGGCCGCTGTGAGATACAGGAAGCTGGACTAGATGGGCCTATGGCCTGATCCAGTGGGGCTGTTCTTATGTTCTTAACGTAAGAACAGCCCCACTGGATCAGGCCATAGGCCCATCTAGTCCAGCTTCCTGTATCTCACAGCGGCCCACCAAATGCCCCAGGGAGCACACCAGACAACAAGAGACCTCATCCTGATGCCCTCCCAGGGGTGGCACAAATCCAAGCAGCCTGGGACTGCCCAAAGTCTCCCGGGAATAGGGCTAGGATCTGGCATAAGTGCTCCACCTCCTGCTCCCTCCCCGCCCCTGGGAATGCCCACTGCCACCCTCCCCCATCCCCAAATGCATCCCTCCAGTCTCCTCTCCAAACTCCCCGCCCCCCACCCCTGCACAGGCTGAGCTCGGCTGATGCAAATTCACCTGGCCTAGGGCTTCTGCCGGTGTAGTGAGACCAATGCACATCTGTGTGCCAGCCTATCTCCCTGAAAATTGGTGTGAACGTGCTTTATGGCACTTTTGCGTCACTCTTCAGCTTGCACAAGGAATTTGCACCTGCCGAATGGGCGCTCAGGATTGCGCCCTCAGAGAAACACCCTCCAGGATCATGCCTGAGTTACAGAAATCTGAGGAGGTTCAGCCTCCTTGCCTTTGTGCCGACTCTGGAATAATCTCTAGAGACCCTTCTCCTTGAGCCCCTGGCCTCAGGAGGCTGGGTGGGTAGCTACTGCAAAGCTGTCCTTTTCTGTGATGGAACCTAGACACTGGAATTCTTAGGCTTGAGTGCCTGATACCTTCCTTTCTATTCTATCATTGTGATTGAAATTTGTTTCTCAAGAAGCCTTATCCGATTCTTGGTGACAATTGCAGTCGTGAGTCTGAGTTTAAGATTAGTCTTGATGCTGTCACCCTCCCCCTTGTGGCTGTGGTACAGGCAAAAATGAAATCAAATCAGCAGGAATGAGGTGGATCTTATTAGACCTAAACACTGAACTAGGACTTTGCTCCCCCGTGACAATTGCGCTCAGGCTTAAGTGAATGCTGAATGAAATGGGCACTGCTTGTTCTGTTTTATGTTTCATTCCCAAATGAATGTGTACCTATATCAGGAAATGGCAAGTGGGTGAGGCAGGCTTTCACAAGAAAAAGGAGATGGAAATGAAGTGACAAGGAGAGCCAAGGACTGGGGTGTGTTTTGGACTACAGTAGGGCCGCTCAAACTCTGACCTGGGGGCCAGATCTGAGGTTTGGGTGAATACGTCCGCCCAGTGAACAGACCTTACTATTCTGTGAAGTCCTCCATGTTTGGGGAACAGGGATGCTCTGGGCAGTAGCATCTGCCCAGATGTCTTGTTGTGTGGCCTTCTGGGATGCTGGGCAGCAGATGCAACTGCCCAGGGCCTCCTTGTCCCCCAAATGTGGAGGACTTTGCACAGCACCCAAACGGAATGGTAAGATGCGATCCAAATGGGGTCCGCATTTTTGTAACATAATGGTTATGAGTTTGGGTGTCGTTGGACTGGAGAGAAATTGCGCGAAACTTTCAGCCCAATCCTCTCCAGGACTGTCCTGTCCTATGGAGTGCATTGCAACATCAGATGGAAGTCCTGCTGCCCACAGACCATGGAGCAAGAGGCAGCAGCGCTGCCCCATCTCTGCTGCCAGACCCTGCCAGACAAGGTCAGGCAGCAGTGGGGGCAGACAGTGGGTGGGGATAAGGGGAGGGGGTCAAAATTGGGCAGGGATGGGGAAGAATGGGAGGTGGCAGGAAGGTGGCAGGAAGTACTAACATTACTATCTGTTAGTAATGACACACACCAGATACTATCACCTCTGTTTGGAGGCATCCCTCCCTTCTTCTCCTTGAACTTGCACCAGCTAAAGAGCTAGATCAGATTCAAGGAGACCCATTGGTGAGTGGGAGGTTTATGGAAGATGAAATAATTCCCTTTTCCCCCCTCAAGCCTCCTGATCACCTCCATCCTCCCCCCCTCCCCCGCTGGATACAACACACATCTCTCTGATACTGCTGCATTAGCAGGGGGATAGGATTGGGTTCTTGCAGACTGAAGGCTTGTAGGCTGGGCAAGGGAGGGAAATTTGAGGTTTGCAATTTAACAGGAGCTCATCAGAGGAATGCTGGGCTGCAGGTCTGCAGTGTGAAATGGTTTTTAAAAGCCAATTAAATTTTAAAGCAGGCTTTTGAGCTCAAGATAAACCAAAGCTCCAAAGACTGCAAAATATGAATATGAATCCAAACCGTAGAGAAATTCCCCATTTATTATTAATTGGGTGGCGCTAAAAAAAGGAGGCCATTTGCATTAACATTTTTGGTGCTGAAAAATCTCCCTCCCTTTTTGGAGCACTGAATTGAAGGGGGGGGGGGAATGAGAGTCAATGCTTGCTTCCTGAAGCCTGCTTGTTTGGCCTTAGCGATGTTGATATATAGCCAAATCAGACTGACTGCATAATATTGTGACATCATCCTCTTCAGTATTGGATCCCTGATTAGCTAGGAAGGATCCAGGAAGATGATCTAGTAATGGGGGGGGGGGTGCCACTATAAGCAAGAGATTGGCAGCCCAATCCAGAGCTGCCCAGCACCCAGAGGAGCAGAGGTGCCTTATGTGCACTGAGCAGCCACCAGCATCTCATTGGGGGAAGGGGAAGGGGACATTAGTTCCTTTGTCCAGAATTCCCAGAATGGACATTAGATCCATTCTGAAATGCTGTTGGTTCTTGAAAGAGAGAACCTCTATGATTGTAAAAATCCCCTGGAGGGATTTAGAAACGCCTGCCTATGTAAACCGCCTTGAATAAAGTCTGAGGAGTAATCCGATGACCAGAAAGGAGGTATATAAATATCTAGTTAGTTAGTTAATAAGGCTCAGGCCAGTGTTTGTTGAAGAGGTAACTTTGAGCTCCAAATCTTGACAGACAGACAGACAGACAGACAGAGTGCCTGTTTCTACAGTATACACTAACAGTGAAGAGTTTCAGGGTGTTTCAACTCTTATTTGCTAACCAGCACTCAGAAGAGTCTGAACCCAAGGTCAACGGATCAATGCTAGAGGAGAGGAGAACCTGAATAATAAGTTATTTCACCAAAGGGAGGCAAAGTAGAATAAAAATAAGTATTTTTCACCCATCGTGAGGGTGAGGCTATGAACAAGACGGACACTACACAAGACGGGACACTACACAAGAAGGGACAAGGAGTTTATCTCTTGCATCAGTGCAACAAGGAGATTGTTAAAAATAATGATTACCGGCATTCCTTGGGGTGAAACAAGCAAATCTTCTACTCTGCCTCTGTGAAATACAGGCAATATAGTGTGACTGTTCTTATCATTCTATGAATAAAGGTAAATGGCACAAAGAAAACTGTGAGTCGTCATCAGTAGCAGAGCCAGAGGAGGGCAGCACAGTAAATACAGCAGGTGCCGCAACGCGCCATGTAAGCAGCCCCTCCCACTTGCCATTGCATGATGCTTTTGCTGCCCCGAATGGCTCCAATGGGCCCACTTACATGGAATTTTGTGGCATCTGCTGTATTTCCTGTGCTGGTCCAACTCTGGCTGTGCTACTGGTCGATATTTCTAATCACACGGGATGCTGAGCATACCTTCATCAAGCATTCCAGCACCATCACTGGCTCTCCATTTCCTTCTTGCAGGGATTGCCTATAGTGAAGTGGAGTAAGGGAGATGCATGTGGGTCCCTCTGTTCCTCCAGAAGTGAAGTTTTTAAGCAAGTTGAAAGTTACTGTCTGGGGGAAACTTCCGAGGAATTTGGAGAGAATCAAAAAGAGGTTAGAGAAGCCTAGCAGAACGTCTCAAGTGTGCAAATTAGTTCCAGTTGCTTCAGGCAGAAAACTGAGCAACCATGAAAGGTCAGCAAAATGTCAGGTAGTGTAATAAGAAAATTTTGTGAAGAACATAAGAACAGCCCCACTGGATCAGGCCATAGGCCCATCTAGTCCAGCTTCCTGTATCTCACAGCAGCCCACCAAATGCCCCAGGGAGCACACCAGATAACAAGAGACCTCATTCTGGTGCCTTCCCTTACATCTGGCATTCTGATATAGCCCATTTCTAAAATCAGGAGGTTGCACATACACATCATGGCTTGTAACCCGTAATGAATTTTTCCTCCAGAAACGTGTCCAATCCCCTTTTAAAGGCGTCCAGGCCAGACGCCATCACCACATCCTGTGGCAAGGAGTTCCACAGACCAACCACACGCTGAGTAAAGAAATATTTTCTTTTGTCTGTTCTAACTCTCCCACTCAATTTTAGTGGATGTCCCCTGGTTCTGGTGTTATGTGAGAGTGTAAAGAGCATCTCCCTATCCACTCTGTCCATCCCCTGCATAATTTTGTATGTCTCAATCATGTCCCCCCTCAAGCGTCTCTTTTCTAGGCTGAAGAGGCCCAAACGCCGTAGCCTTTCCTCATAAGGAAGGTGCCCCAGCCCCGTAATCATCTTAGTCGCTCTCTTTTGCACCTTTTCCATTTCCACTATGTCTTTTTTGAGATGCGGCAACCAGAACTGGACACAATACTCCAGGTGTGGCCTTACCATCGATTTGTACAACGGCATTATAATATGTTGTTGTGGTTCACTACTGTGGAGCGAGGGCAATTCTTGGATTTTCTGCGCACGGAATCCATGTGTTTTGGCCTCATCCTGTATCTTGCATGAAACTCGACCATAGATCTCTGAATCCCAGGCAGTACAGGGGATTCAGCCTAGTCTTCAGTAGAGTAGCAGCACGACTATATCCGTGGCTTATGGTGGCTGATCTCAGGATCTGCCACTGTAAGTCCCAAACCAACAGTGGGAAAGACACCCTGCTCTCATGCCCGCTGGGGCCACCAATACAAATGGCTGGAGGTCTCACATGCTTGACAGAAGCTCAAAGATACTCCATCAAAGCAGGTGGGTCAGTTCAGGAGAGAATCGGAGGTCAGTCCAGGGACAGCATAGGGATGATATTGGTGGCAGCTGCACACATCAAGATCCAATTCCCCTTTCCCCAAACCATTCCCTGAATCTCCTTGGACTTACTTGCAGAGGTCTGAGAAGATCCATTGGAGATTTTTACTAACCTCTCCTGGGGCATCTGGTTGTCCCCCCCCCCACCCGCATACAGCATGCACTCCATCTGCAGCACTGAGTGCTATGGGAATAGGATAGGCAGGGGATAGGATTGGACCCTAGGTTTATGTTCAACCATATGATGTATGCTAACACTGATTTCTAAACTGCTTTTGGGATAAAAGCCCCCAGACTGGTGAACAAAAATGTGAAATGCAAATAAAATACAACAAATTGAACTCAGATCACCATTATCAGAAACATAAAAAGCAGCAGCCATATCTGTTAGAAAAGTCAGCCAGCCAAGAACACAGATCAGAGGAGAAAAATCAATCATCGTCCAATGCTTGCCAGAAAAAAAAAAAAGTCTTTACCATCCGCTGGATAAAATAGTAGAGAAGCCCAGTATTACAGGCCTGTCAGTGCTCAAGTGAGGTTATAGTGGGCTCTGGTGCAAAGCCTTGCACTGGGGTCCCCATGATGCCCCTGCCCTCCCGCTGATTGTGCTTTAGGCACCGCCACTACCACGAGTATTGAAAGGTCAGGGATTGACCTTGCCAGGTGGGCCATTTGATGGGTGGGCCATTGGTTAGTGCCCAACTTGGTGACCCCTGGTACAACCCTTACAGCCATGAACTCATGGAGGCCATGATCGCCTGAGCTGTACCAATCAAGGCAACATCAGCATGGACACTGAACTCCCTCAGAACAATGAGCCTGGGAGTGTTCCATGCTACCCCGGAGGTCATCCCATCCAACAAATGCAAGGAGACTGCTGGAGATGGGGGAAGCTTCTATCACCAGAACCTCTGAACAGAGCCTATGTGTGCAGAAGCTCTAGCACGCAGGCTATGCCCATGCAATCCTTCTCTTACAAAAATGGTTGTTTTGCAAAATGGGTCATTTCTACAGTGGTGTAGCAATGGGAGGGTGGGGGGTGCAGTCTGCTGCAGGCACTAGCCATAAGAGGATGCTAAAGGGGTGCTAGCTATGCCCCTACCCCAGCCCTCTGCTAAGCTTCTGGGTTGCCCAGCTCCCCACTGATCGGCACCACCCCCAGCAATGCTGCTGCATTTCTGTTTTGAGAACTTCTTTATTGAAAAGTGGCAAGAAGATGATAATACTAGTTCATGGGATGTGAAAGATCAGGCCTCCAAGAAAAGTGCCCTCATTTCAGGGTTATAATTAATTATTACATCTTTTAAAGTAGGCTGAGGTCATTTAATTCTCCTGTAACAAAACTTAAGAAAATAGAGGAATGCTACAGCACTGTCCTATTTCTTTAATCCTCTAGCTCACAGAGCCGAAGCGTGGGAAGCCTGGCCAGATTAAAGATAAGAGAACCAATAAAAGTACAGTTTAAGTTCTGAAATATATGAGACTTTTTCTTTTTTGCCCGTAACTCGTACTGTATTTGTAGCAGAGACACAATTAATGAAGGATTAAAAACTCCATTTGATTCAAAACACACCAAAGGCTCAAATAAAAGGTCATGTTCTTTGATAAGGAAATCATAGCTTTCACTCCCAAATACCGGTACCTGTATTTTATTCCATTCTTAAAAAAAAATTATTATTCCATTTTGCAAATGTATAATCTGTGGTTGTTTCTCCCATAAATGAGGTTACAAAGGTACCAAGTAGCTTGCAATATTAGAGCAAAACCACATAGCAAGATGTAAAACAAAGCAGAATAAAGTATCACAACCAAGTTGGAAGTATCAGAGCATGAGAACATAACATACAGCACCAGTTAAACAAAAGATCATGGCCAACCACCACAATCATAGCGAGAGGGGCGGGGCGGTAAGTAATGTAGTTGCCACAACACATCATGTAAGCCAGCCTTTTTCAACCACTGTGCCGTGGCATACTGGTGTGTCGCGAATGGTCCCCAGGTGTGCCATGGGAATTGGGAGATAGTCATTTATCAATAGGACCATTGGGGGTGTGAGCCCCCATTGACAGCACAGTTTGCCTTGTCAATTGTCAAAAAGCGGATGGTGTGCCTTGACCATTTTAGTGCCTTGCCAGTGTGCCTTGAGATGAAAAAGGCTGAAAATCACTGATATAAGCAGTCCCTCCTGCTCACCATTGGAGCTATTCGGGGCAGCCTGGAATCTGGCTACGCTACTGGCATTGGGGATGCTTTTGAAAGAGTGTCCCCAGTAGGAGTGGGTTGCGACAGTGAGCCTTCAAAGGAGGTGTGTCGAAACCATCCTATGGCAGTCTGCATGTCAGCATCTCAGCCTGCTTGGTTGACGTGGTTGCTTGTCCCCCAGCTGGACCCAAGTCAGACAACGGTTGGACTCCCAGGGTGGCCCCCATCAAAACCGACAATGTGACTGACGGGTGGAATAAGAGGCTTGGAAACCACTCCTGCACTCGAGGTTTGCCATGAGAAATTGACCTGACCTGCAGCACTAATTCAGAGAGCCTCGGAACAGCAGGCAGATCATCTCAAAGCATTATTAGCGAGGTGTAAAGGTTAGTGGAGAGATGACCTGCTAGGACAGATCACGCCTTCTGCTTTCAACACCTTGCAAAGCGATATTCTGTACTGCTGGCTGCCTCTGTGCAGAAGCTTAGCGGCATCCAAGCAATTCCTATCACCCTTCCTTCTCACATTGCATTCTGCCTCCCATCCTCCACTTTTTATTAACTCAGTGTTGGCTTTTCCACTCAGTGGCATAGCTACAGATAGCAAATTGACCCTGCATATGACTGATCTTGTCTGATCTTGGAAGCTAAGCAGGGTCAGGCCTGGTTAGTACTTGGAAGGGAGACCGCCAAGGAATACCAGGTGCTATAGGCTTATACCATAGCCTTTCGAGAACTAAAGGTTGCCAACCAACCATAGCTACAGGGGGGCAGTGTGGTAAGTACTGCAGGTGCTTGCAGTACTCCACTTGCGTTGGAGCCATTCTTGCCTGGAATTGCTTCAACATCGAGAAGCAGGGGCATGTTGGAAGGCCTGCAGTATTTATAGTGCTGTCCCCTTCCCCGTGGTGATGTCATTGTTTCCTCTGAAGTCAGGATCAAAAGAAATTCTTTTCCATTCTCTCAGAGTAATTTCTAAAAATAATGATAAGAGATGTGTCAGGAATCTACACTTGTGTCGGAGGGGGCAGCAAGCAGATGCCACTTCTCAGCCACCTCTGAATGACTCTGAGAAGGCTCTTTCAAGTGTACTTGTTTTTCATGTATGCAATACACAAGTAGCATGGTGGAGTAGCTAGAGGGGGGCAAAGTACCAAGTTCTGGAGGAAGCCTCATTGCAGTGTGCAAGCAGCCCCTCTCCCTCCCCTTTGGAGCCGTTCTGGGCGGTGGGAGCAAAACAGAGGCGGATAACGAGAACTGACTACAGTTGGAGGAATGGAATCCAGTTGCCGCCTGCCACTGTCATTGCTTCTCTCCCTCCTCAAGGGATTCGGGCCAAGACCTGCAAAATGGGACTTACATATCTGAGCTCAGAAAATGAAAAAGGTGAGCATGATGAGCCCCCCCCACCAGTATTTTGTTAGCTCCTGAAGACCATTCCTCCCCCTCCACCACCATCACCCACACACTCACCCAACGAAACTGGGAAATGTAGTTTTCCCCAAGTACTGGCAGCTAGTAGCCTTTGGAGAAACTACATTTCCAAAGTCTGCTTGTACTTGGCATGCCACTGTGCCAAGATGGGGGAAGCTACTACAAGCCTTCCAGCTTTCTTCTTTCATCTCACTTGTTGCTGTCAGAGCAACGGCAGTCAGGTAAATGGAAAGACTGGGGAAGGCATTACAGGAATGGGGCTGAGTTTAGGATCAGATCTCATTTCCAGGGATGGATGGAATAGGGTCTAAACCGGGGCATGCAGTGCAGGGGTGGCAAAATCGCCCCACCAGCACCCTCCAAAAACTGGGGCAGCCTAACCTGGTGATTGTGGACATGCTCCGCCAGCTTACTTGGGTGCAAGCAGGTGGAACACATGCGTGTTCACCAGGCTGTGGTGATTTTTGGAGGACACCTGTAGGGCGGTTTTGCTTCACCTACCACTCCCACATCACTCATTCCTGGTACAAACCAATTCATTTTGACTTAGTCTCAATGTGGAGGGAAAACAGCTCATCATAAGGCTAGCCAATCAGAAGGGATGCTGGGGGAACTCAGTTACGAGTCCTGCACAGTGTGTTCCACTGAGGTCAGGGAGGCCTAAATGCAAATCCTTGCTTAGTCATGAAGCTTCCTGGTCCTGGTTGTGATGTTTCGTTGGCAGCAGTCTGATGTACAGAAACTGACAGTGCAGGCCTATGCAGTGGCATAGCTAACAATCCTGTTGCCCAGTGCAGAGCGCAAAATGAGGCCCCGGAAGTGACGTCACTTCTGGGTTTTGACTTCACACCCACTTTTTCAAAAAGTGAGAAACAAAAAATGTGCAATGTCCCCCCAGCGCCAGCAGCTCTCCCAGCACTCAACCCCTACTACTGTTGCCCCTCCAGCCCCTGATGCTGCCCCTCCAGCAGCTGTAGCCTGATGCATCTGCTACCCCCTGCACCTCCTTAGCTACGCCACTGGGCCTATGCATGTTTAGTCAAAAGTAAACCCCATTATGTTCAGTGGGGCTTTTTCCAAGAAAGTGTGCATATGGTTGCAGCCTTAAGTAGGTGTGGCTGTTCCTCATCCCTTCATCTTCATGCCAGGTCAACTTGCTCCATTTCTGTGTGTCAGGCTGCTGTTTAACGCACAGGAACACTGTGGTTAATAATAATAATAATAATAATAATAATAATAATAATAATAATAATAAAAAATAACAGGTATTTATATACCGCCTTTCTTAGTCTTTATTCAAGACTTTATTCAAGGCGGTTTACATAGGCAGGCTTTTATTAAATCCCTTATTAAATAGGGATTTTTACAATTTGAAAGAAGGTTCTTTCTTTCAAGAACCACTACATTCAGGTGTTTCATTCCGATCTGGCTTCACATTCTGGCCTCCATCCTCCCACGCTCAGAGCAGATGGAATAGCTCGGCTTCAGCTTGTCAGCTGCTTCAAGGTCGCACGGTGCCGGTGGCCTCGAACTGGCAACCTTGTGGATGTTATCTTCAGGCAGAGGGAGGCTCTACCCTCTAGACCAGACCTCCTGCCCTCCTGTTAAAAAAAAGAAAAGGTGAGAATCCATGTTGAATTCTCTCCCATATTCAAAACATGAACGCAGTGGAGCAGCTAGAGGGGTGCAAAACACTAAGTTTTGCAGGGAGCCTGACTGCAATGTGCAAGCAGCCACACCCCCTCATCATCGGAGCCATTGGGGGGAGCAAAACAGAGGTGAATGCCCAGAATGTCTCCGAAGGGGAGGAGAAGGGGCCGCTCGCATGCTGCGGTCAGGATCCCTGCAAAACTTAGCACTTTGCACCCTCACTAACTGGCACTGCGTGAACATTTTCATATAATCCTGTAAAGAAGCTATTTTCTTCTCGGTCCTACCAGAGGACAGCACCCTGCTCCATTACCTCACCGGCATCACAGTTGCCTCTGCTGAAGCATCTGCTGTGTTGGGACTTATTTCACCCATCTCTAAGTGCTATTAATATGTTACTTAACAAACACCACAGAGCGTGTGACTCTGTCAGGAACATTTGGGAGGGGGTGCTATCACGCCCACTCTGCTGCCTCCCATCAGTTTTCTGTTAGGAAATATATATATATTGATTTTTATTTCATTGGATCCCCAATGGCACTGAGATCCACTTCTGAAATGAGAAATGTCTTACAATGATATTGTTTCTGTGCAGGTTGAAATCACAGGTTGACAGTTATAGGTTAAGTCATCTCTTTGGCAGCGACCCAGTTTTTCTGAGATCATTATCAGTGCTTGAGTTATGGGAGAAATGGAAATGGGGCAACTTATGGCACAGTCTTAGGCATGTCTACTCAGAAGCAAGTTCCATTGTGTTCAATGGGGCTTACTCCCAGGAAAGTGTGCAAAGGATCGCAGCCTTAAGGAAAGTCACAAATCCTACTCTATGACCTCCTCCCATATCAGCAAATTATGCCCCATGTCACCTTCCAAAATAGTTGCTATGGATGGTAGTGTAAAAAGGAGGACTGAGACTGCTCCTCCACCCCTGGTAATTCAAGCACTGTTTGAAATCCAAAAGCAAGACCCCTGATCTGATTTTTTTTTTTTTACAAAACTGAATTAGGGGAAGATACATTTAGGAGATAAATTCAAGTTAGAAATTTTGTTTGAGGTTTTTTTTTTAACTTTAAAAAATAGAATTGCACAGTGTAGGATTACATTGCAAGAAGTTTAATGGTGAGGGAGAATAATGGGCAAACTTGCCATGAGTGTGGCATTTTTCTCCCACATGGTAGCCAGCCTTTCTTTGCAAGCATGCTACATGCTAAGTCTGAAGGAAAAGAGAGCCCCACACTAGCACACTAGCACAGGATGCATATAGCCCCTGTGTCTAGATGTGGCTTAGCCACTGGTCCAGAGAATCAAAGAGCAGGCTGCAATACTGCATAGGACTGCAGGACTGCACCTATGCAACAGCATAGATCTCATGCTTCAACCCAGTGTTCCCAAAGTACCATGATGCTCCAATGCAAGGCAAGCATTTCAACCTGGAAAGTTCTTCTGCGGCTCAGATTTTAGCCCTTCCTCCCACCGATCCCTTTCAGAACTCCTTGCATAAGGCCTACAGCCATAGGAACATGACAGGTATCAGAGAGAGGGGAGAGAAAAGAGATGTCTCTCCATTCCCCTGCTGCCCCCAAAGCAGTAGGGAAGATAAGAGTGGGGGGCTGGGGAGGGACACAGGTAGGCCAGTGGGCAAGGGAGAGCTGCTGGCAAAAAATAGAGGAGAGTCGTACAGGGATCAGTTCCTGTTGTACCCCCAATGACATATATAGGGCATGCAATGTGTTCCAAAACAGGCTTGGTATTTGGTCAAAGAAGAAGAGCTATTTTCTGAGTTGGGGGAATAGTTCATTTTTCTCAAACTGGGTAAGATCACCTATCTTTAAGCGCTTCCTGTTTAGCATTAGAGCTCATTTAATCAAGCATTCAGGCTGTCAGCAGCCAGCTTTGGGTTGCTATAAGTTTATATGCTTATCCAATGTTTTTCAAACAGTGGGTCTGGACCCACTAGGTGGGTCGCAAGCCAGTTTCAGGTGGGTCCCTATTCATTTCAATATTTTATTTTTAATATATTAGACTTGAAGCTACCATGGTATGCAACTGCATCTGGGGAAAAGTTACAGCTCCGTACTTTCGATAGGCTACTATGCATTTAACAATGATAGTAAATGGGATTTACTCCTGAATAAGTGTGGATAGGATTGCAGCCTAGGATTATTAAAAAATTTTCCTGCTTGATAATGTCACTTCCAGTCATGACATCACTTCCGGCAGGTCCTGACAGATTCTCATTCTAAAAAAGTGCATCCCAGTGCTAAACATCTGAGAACCACTGGCTTATATGAACCTGTTTAAATAAGAAAACTTCGCTCCGGTGCACGGAGCATGGGTGCATGGGTGGGGCAGGTTTGGCAATCCATAGATAAGGATATGGGATCCTTGGATATGGGAACCCACCTGTTCTTCAAACAGAGGAATGTCAGAAATTTCCCCAATTCACAAATACACACGTGGAGTTGGATTACGGCATTTCAACCAAAGGACAAGGGTGGTTTGCAAAGTATGTCCCAACAGTTTATAGGCTGTTGAACATGCACAGGAGCTTCCGGGGAGTTAAACTTGTCCAAAAACACAGGAAAATAGGCCAAGATAGGGGACAAAACAGGGCGTTCATCACAGGCTTTAATTACAGTCAGCTTCCCCGATATCAAAAGTGTGGCTTGCTTATGCGGAGTGCACAAAGAGGCCATGTCCAAGAACCACCGCGCACCTCATTATCATTCTGCTCCAATGGAAGGCACTCTTCTTTGACCTTGTCACTGCTAATAACTAGCCCGCAGCAGCAGGCTGTAAAACAAAGCAACACTGAAGGAACTCTGAGCCCTGCCAGATAAACCTTTCTACAGGCTGCACAGCTTTTCCTCAGAGAGACAATGTGAGAGGCGAAAAACATAGAAGCTCTGGCAATGGACCTCATTTATCACGTCCCTTCTAATCCTTCCTATTGTCTAGAGCTAAAAAGGTCCCATTTTTTCGTCCTGGTTTCCTAAAACTGACTTCCACTGTGACTGCCATGTTCTCCTGGACTTGAGATGTTAACCGCTGGTTGCAGACAGATTCCCAGAGAGATGCTGCATGTCTTATTCTACCTGCAGGGTTGGCTTATCCATGAGTCTGACTGAAGTGGTTGCTTCGGGCGGTACTAGGCTATTTGCAGCCTGGGTAGAGGTGATAAATAAAACACATAACACCACTTTTCAGACTTCTCATTTTTGTTGTTCTATATTTATTATTTAAGGGGGAATGGGTAATGACTGCTGCTGTATCTGCTGACACTATACCACCTACAAGAGATGTGCCACTCTGTGGTGTAACATAGCACATGCCATGGGTGCCATTGAAGGGGGTTCGAGAGCATGCACTCCAACTGCTTCTCCATTGGGAAGCAGTTGGAGCACCTGAGCCCTTTGGCAGCCGGTTGGGTAAAATTGCTCAGCGGGCTGCCAAGCATGCGCTCACACACCAACTGCTTCCCCGTTGGTAAGCAATTGGAGTGCATGTGCCATTTGGCAGCCATATGGGTGAAATCTCCCGGCCTGCAGCTGAGTCAGCTTCCCTGCTTCCCAATGGAGAAGCAGTTGGAGCACAAGTGTGCTGACGATGTCATGATGCTGCATGGTTTCATGATGTCCAGGCTTTGCCCTGAGACACAGGTGTCCAAAGTTTTTGGCAGGAGGGTCACATTTTCTCTCTGACACTGTGCTGGGGGCCGGGGGGAAAAAAAGAATTAATTTACATTTAAAATTTGAATAAATTTACACAAGTTTACATAAACGGATATATTAAAGATGAACTTATATGAATGAATGAAGGTCTTGCAATAGCTCAAGGCCTATAAAGGGCCTTGCACAAAGCAAGGCCAGCTTTTCCTTTGCTGTCTGTCACTACTGCATCACAGATGTAAAACAACAAGCAGTGGAGGGAGCCCTCATCCCACAGCTCACGCGAGAGGTCAAAGAGTCACCCTCAAGCTGAGAGCAGTTGCGTCGGGCCAGTGTGGGCCCCAACATATCTCTGGAGGGCCAAAGGCTCATTGGAGACTGGGGGCTCACTGAGGGCCACATTGAGAGGCCTTGAGGACCACAAGTGGCCCCAGGGCCGGGGTTTGGGCACCCCTGCCCTGAGCACCAAAAGCCTTTGGTATGCCACTGTCACCTACCTGGCACACTTTTAAAGTGATTATAATTAGAATGTAAGTTTTGAATAAAAACACAGAACACCACTTTCTGCACTTCTAACTTTTGAAAACACTGAAATCCGCAGAAAAAAACCATTTTCTTCCTGTCCTGGACAATTGTGTCTTAAACAAAGGTGTCTTTGGTTATTGGCATTCCTGGACACTCATGTCTGTTTTTTTTGGGTTTTTTTGGCAACCTGGTTATTTGCATAACTGAGCAACAGACAAACTATAACTAGGCAACAAAACCTTATATATCTTAAGTTCTAACCCTAACCTTACCTTTGAATTTTTAAAAAATGCATTTAAAAAAAAAAAATTGTGTAGTCTTGTGTGCTCCCTGGGGCATTTGGTGGGCCACTGTGAGATACAGGAAGCTGGACTAGATGGGCCTTTGGCCTGATCCAGTGGGGCTCTTCTTATGTTCTTAACTACAATTCCCAGGAAGCCTTGCAGGTCTCTTGTTATCAGGTGTGCTCCCTGGGGCATTTGGTGGGCCACTGTGAGATACAGGAAGCTGGACTAGATGGGCCTTTGGCCTGATCCAGCAGGGCTCTTCTTATGTTCTTAAATAAAAAGTATATCTAATATAAATGTACATAAAAAGGGAAAACAAATGTCCTAGATGGAAAAAGAAGGGATGCAAATGTCCAATATGTTGCATTTGACTGGGACACAGTTGTTCAGGGCGCAGTCATCTTGTCCCTGCTTCAGAGCAGAGGCATCACTTGGGGCAAGAGCTCATTGTGTCACCCCCATGATGGACCTCCTCCTGTACCAGACCATACAGAATAATTTACAATATCATACTCACAACCGAAATGCAGTGGCATCACTAGGATTGATGTAACCTCTATTAACTTTATTTATTTAAATACATAATCACCCAACATATCAGTACCCAACAAAAAACCAGTGGCCAACTTGATGACACTCACACAACTGAATAAGAGTTCTAGTGTTAGCTCTGATACATGGAAATGAGAGCTGATGCATACTAACACCTTATTGGTTTCCTGTTGTGTCATTTAACACCTCAATGGCTCTTGGAACTGTTAGTCTCATTGATCAGTTTTGAGTTAAGGAAATCCACTTTTTTGTTACAGAAGGCAACTGTGCTTTCCTTTTCAAGTTATTCGTCCATACATTTTGATAGAATACAGACATTTAAATGCATTCTGTAGGAAATTATGCATCAAATGATATATAACATGATGGTATTATTCAAAAATATCAAGATTTCATAATTTTGACCAATAGTGATCACCCCCCACCACCACTACTACTACTACTACTACTACTACTACTACTACTAATAATAATAATAATAATAATAATAATAATAATACAGGTATTTCTATCGGAGTGTAACACCTTGAATGTAGTGGTTCTTGAAAGAAAGAACCTTCTTTCAATTTGTAAAAATCCCTGCGTGGATTTAATAAGCCTGCCTATGTAAACCGCCTTGAATAAAGTCTTGAAAAAAGACCAAGAAAGGCGGTATATAAATACTGTATATTATTATATTATTATTATTACCGCCTTTCTTGGTCCTCAGATTTCTCCTTAGACTTTATTCAAGGCGGTTTACATAGGCAGGCAATTTAAATCCCCGTAGGGATTTTTACAATTTGAAAGAAGGTTTCTATCTTTCAAGAATCCACTACATTCAGATGTTTCTTTCTTGATCTGGTCGCACATTCTGGCCTCCATCCTCCCACACTCAGAGCAGACGGAATAGCTCGGCTCAGCTTGTCAGCTGCTTCAAGGTCACACAGTGCCAGTGGCCTCGAACTGGCAACCTTCGGATGTTATCTTCAGGCAAATGGAGGCTCAATCCTCTAGACCAGACCTCCTGCCCACTACTACCCCCCAGAAGTTCATCACTTGGTGTGGTCCGCACCTTCTGCACAACCCTAGCCATGCCACTGCCTCCAAAAGTGAATCAGGGAAAGCATCTATCTTCACTGCGGCCCCTCCCTCCCCCCAGGTTCAGGAACAAGAGGAAGATGAAGCAGAAGAAGAATTATGGAGGGGAGCGGTGGGCTAGAATGTCTCCATTCTATGGGCAAAAAATCAAAACTTTAGTTATAGGCTGATGGGTTCTGAGCTGTCTGTGACAGATCAGGAGAGAGATCTTGGGGTGGTGGTGGACAGGTCGATGAAAGTGTCGACCCAATGTGCGGCGGCAGTAAAGAAGGCCAATTCTATGCTTGGGATCATTAGGAAAGTTATTGAGAACAAAACGGCTAATATTATAATGCCGTTGTACAAATCTATGGTGAGGCTTCACCTGGAGTATTGTGTCCAGTTCTGGTCGCCGCATCTCAAAAAAGTCATAGTGGAAATGGAAAAGGTGCAAAAGAGAGTGACTAAGATGATTACGGGGCTGGGGCACCTTCCTTATTAGGAAAGGCTAAGGCGTTTGGGCCTCTTCAGCCTAGAAAAGAGATGCCTGACGGGGGACATGATTGAGACATACAAAATTATGCAGGGGATGGACAGAGTGGATAGGGAGATGCTCTTTACACTCTCACATAACACCAGAACCAGGGGACATCCACTAAAATTGAGTGTTGGGAGAGTTAGAACAGACAAAAGAAAATATTTCTTTACTCAGCGTGTGGTCGGTCTGTGGAACTCCTTGCCACAGGATGTGGTGATGGCGTCTAGCCTGGATGCCTTTAAAAGGGGATTGGACAAGTTTCTGGAGGAAAAATCCATTACGGGGTACAAGCCATGATGTGTATGCGCAACCTCCTGATTTTACAAATGGGTTATGTCAGAATGCCAGATGCAAGGGAGGGCACCAGGATGAGGTCTCTTGTTATCTGATGTGCTCCCTGGGGCATTTGGTGGGCCGCTGTGAGATACAGGAAGCTGGACTAGATGGGCCTATGGCCTGATCCAGTGGGGCTGTTCTTATGTTCTTATGTTCCACTTTCTCTCCATCCCCCTCTTCCTTTCTGAATCTAGAGAGCAGGATGACAAGGAGTAATGGAGCTGGAAGCTGGTACACCTCTAGGGAAGGGGGAAGCTATATCTGACAACTGCTTCAAGAATCAGAATGTTTGGGGTTACCAATATACAATTGTATACCACAATTGTATTGTGGTAATTGGGGTTATCATACCAATATACAATCCTCAAAAGCACGGGTGCCCAAACCTCCAATGAGGTGCCCCTCAATCCGTCCCTCAGAGTGCCCCCAATCTCCAATGAGCCTCTGGAGATTTGTTGGAGCCCACACTGGCCTGATACAACTGCTCTCAGCGTGTGGGTGACTGTTTGACCTCTCGCATGGGCTGTAGGATGAGGGCTCCCTCCACTGCTTGTTGTTTCATGTCTGTGATGCAGTAGCGGCAGCAAAGGAAAGGCCAGCCTTGCTTTGTGCAAGGCCTTTTATGGGCCTTGAGCTATTGCAAGACCTTCATTCATTCATTCATATAAGTTCATCTTTAATATATTCATTTATGTAAACTTATGTAAATTTATTCAAATTTTAAATGTAAATTATTTTCTTCCCCAGCCCCCAACACAGTGTCAGAGAAATGATGTGACCCTCCTGCCAAAAAACTTTGGACACCCCTGCTCAAAAGCAAAGACTCTTCAAAAACAGGTTCCAGTATTGATTCTTTGTTTACTTGAAAAAGATGCGATAAAAATACAGTAGAGGTGGCTATATCTAATAAAGAAGAGACCATTCTTATCTCAGGCCCTGGAAATAAGAAAACTATTTCTCAATTTCACATTCCCCCACCCCCAAGGAACAGGAAGACCAGGGCAATATTTATATTTTCAGGTGTATTTTGTAGGAGAGTACTGGAGATTGAAGTTGGTTTCACTGCAACACTATTCTTGCAAGTACCAGAAGAGTTGAAAGGGGACCCACACACACATGGACTAAAGCATACCTGTAACATCAAAACCTAAACTCTAGGACCTCAACTAATACACTTGATAGTCCAAATTTCATCTCTCCAGCAATCTCTACAAATCCACAAGTAATTGGAGGCCTCATCTAGTCCTCAGGGGCTTCTCATCTGGCTTCCAGCAAAGCATCTAAGCCCAACTAGCACTGATGTGAAAATTCCTCACAGAATACTTTTCAGCCTTCAAAGTTGTCAGAGTGCACAGATAAGGAAGAAATTCCAGCACTCCAGGGCACTGGTCCTTACAGTGAAGGAAAAACACAGACACAGTAGCTCCCATCACCAAGTCTATTTACATGTATATACAGCTTTTATAGCAAAAAGTCACAGCAGTCTCTCAGCAATGCAGTTCAGATCAAATAGTACAGAGCAGGCTGAAGAACAACAGAAGGATAGCTACATCCTGTGCCTCCACCTTTACCTTTATACTTCAGTTAGCCAATCGGGTTCAACATTACATCAGCTTTTAATGACTCAGCAGGACTTAGCATTTTCAACCTGATTGCAGGCACCTGGTCAGGATGACTTTTAGTGTACTTTGTCCCTTGTTCTGTTCAGGCCTGTAAATTCATATCCTGACAAATGTTGGTGCTAGTAGACATCTGGGGGTCAAATCCTATCCAATTTTGCCAATGGGGAATGCACTGCATCCTGTGGTGGAGAGGCAGTCCCAGAAGCCTCCTTAAGGTTTGAAAACTTTTGTTCCCTTACCTTGGGGTTGCATTGCTGCTGCACCAGAGCTGGAGAACTGGATAGGATTGGGCCCTGGGTGTGCCCAAACCAAGGATGATTCCAAGGGAGACCCAGGGAAATTTGGAGATTGTTTTAGGGACAGATTAGAGCCAGTGGGTGGCAGGCAATCAACCTTTCCCCCATTGATCCTTTGCAGATCAATGGAGCTGTGATATGCAACAGTTACAGTTCAGGTTCTGAAGCTTTAAAAAATATTGGTATGCCATTATATTCTTCCTGATGGACACTTTTCTTTCTGTCTGCTAATGAAAGAAGTGAGGAAGGGTGATTACCAGATAGCATCAAAGGTGAATTCACCTAAATTTTTATTGCAATGTTATCTGCAGATGTAGAAAAGATTTACAAGTTACAGGAGTACATTTAATTTACAGTGGAAGCCTGAATCTAATTGCTTGTTTTTTCAAATAAACAAAAGAAGCTGAAAGCCAAAGTTTTCCTTTCTCTTTTAGATGTGAGACATAACCTCTCTGAGAATCTGAATAAAAGGAAATGCTGCTGCAGAAATGGGACCCACCAAATTGACTGAACACATTATGCGTGAGAAGCGCAAATAATTACATTAATACTTATTGGGGGAATGAAAAAAAGAAGACTCAAAGGCAAGGCCAACCCCTGAATGAAATTAAAAACTAATTCAGCAAACTGGATTTTTCTTTTATTACAGTAATAAATCATGCTGACTGAAAACCTGGGCAGTAGAGACCAGTAATGATTTATCTTGTCCTGTTGTTTTGTTGAAAGTGTAGCCAATTTTTCTAGATGCTTAGAGTTGGCAGCTTTATCCTGTCACTGTATTTTATTTATAGCCTACCTGTATAGCTCACAACAGCATTTGAGGCTCACCACAACACACTAAGAGCCCGATCCTAATGGATGAACTGCTGGTGCTCCAGCCCCACCACAGGCGCTGGGTGACATTTAAGTGCCATAAGGCACATTACCATTGGTGGAAGACACCTGGCACTAGTGGAGTTCTATCCAGGGTAAGGGAACCGATGTTCCCCTACCCCAGTGGTTTTCAAACTCTCATGGAGAGTTTGAGCCACTGTAAGTGCTTGCGGGGGTGGGGGGGAGGCAGCGGGGCGGGTGGAAGGCAGCCACCTTTGGCAGGGCTCCCCCCAGCAGTGAATGTAAAAGCAGAGCGATCGTGCCCCGCCTCCGCTAAAGCAGAAGTGGAGCGCAATCGCTCCGCTTTCACTTTCACTGCTGTGGGGAGCCCTGCCAAAGGTTCGCACCGGGCTCCCCACACACTGGGGAGGCTGCAGGAGGCTTGGGTAAGTGCACCAAAGCCCCTGCAGCCTCTGAGCGGCTGGGAATATATCCTGGGGATCGCGCCACTGCCTCCTCCCTGCCTCCAGGCTGTCCCTGCCCCTTAAAGGGGCAGAGGCCAGGGCCCACAGGCTGGGGCGTCGCAACACCCCAGTTTGAAAAGCCCTGCCCTACCCTGAGGAGACTCCAGCAGCTGCTCTGGCCCTGCAGGATATAGTGGCAGCCATGTTTGCGCTGCTGTTCCTTGCAGTGGTGCCAGAGCATAGAATTGGGCTGCACAGCAGCTTAGGCTCAGGCATACAATCCAACCATCCCCATTTACCAGGGACAGTTCCTATTTGTGTGTGTGTGTGTTTGTTTACTGTTTCTGGTAAATCACTGTCTGTATTTTTGCCCTTAGCCATGTTTTAATCTAGTTATAAACTGCCTTCATTGTCTGGGCAAAGGCGGTATAGAAATCTTCTAAATAAATAATCAGCGCTGATACCTCCGTCCTCCATATAACTGCATGTCCCACGAACATGAAAGATCACATCTTACTTCTACTTGGTTGGATCCTGCATGTGTCTGTTTTCTTTTGTAAACAGCAAAGATTAGGGAGCATGTTAAGACCCTCAACATTCCCAACAGGTGCTATTTACAAAAGTAAAGAGAAACGTGAGATTGGTCCTCCTGTAAAAGGTAACATGGTTTGACCATAAGGCCCTTTGTGTAGCTCAGTCTGCCATTTCGTATAATGCTACTGCTGAGGTATATTTTGCATGGAGAAAGTTCAATCCCTGGCAGCATCCCTTCAAGTAGTCTACCCACTATCACTGTTCCCTTCAAGCTGTGAGGTTATGCAGCTCAAGCTCCCTCAAAGGCAGGGAGTGGGTGGTTTGGGATCTGGGAGGGAGGCAAGATGGGCAGTGGATTCCTTCCTTCCTTCGGTCATGCCATGAAAAAGGTTGAAAACCACTTCTGTAAATTGATATGGCATACAGCAGGTGGAGATGAGTCTTCATGAATAAGTAATAACATGCATTGGGGAGGGGGGACTCAGGCAATGATCCTTGGTATGAGGAAAAAGCGTGTTCCAAGCGTGACCCCTGCATCTGTGAAATGTTGCTAAGGTGTGGAAAAATTGGCCTGCTGAGCATGGATTTGAAACCAGGCCTTTCCAGCACTAGATGCCTATGACATTATCAGAAAGCCTGACCATCTGTGAAGGAGACCTTACATTGTTCCAGCCCTGGAACAATTGTCTTCGGAATCAAGCAGTGCATCCCAAACTTCCTGTGGTCATGGCACCCTTCTTTCAGGGCAATCTTTTTTTTTTTTCCTGGCTCTTCCAGGTGTTACTATCTTGGATGGCACAAGATTTTGCACGACCCAAGATGGTGGTGCTCAGGAAAGTCAGGAAGAAGAAGCCACTGGGGACATCCTGCAGCACGCTTAGGCATATGCCTGATCTTGTCTGATCTTGGAAGCTAAGCAGGTTCAGGCCTGGTTAGTACTTGGATGGGAGACCGCTTGGGAATACCAGGTGCTGTAGGCTTATACCATAGTCTTTCGAGACTGAAGGTTGACAACCATGCAGTTTGGGAACCACAGGAGTAAAATATCAGCCCCAAGAATACAGAAGTTAGCAACTTCTGATCCAGAGAGTGAGAAATGGAGGGGGGTGCATGGCACCCTTCATTTGTGGCAATTTTATGCCATCTGGGAGGTCCATGTCACATTTGTGTGAAAACTCTACTAACAGAGCAGAAGGCTAAGCGGTAACTCAATCTGGACTTGGAATGGGGCTTGTATTTCTCTGAAGAAGATAATGCTGAAACTAATCAAGCCTTCTATTATAGATAAGAAGGAAGAAATAGTTTCATCTCTATTAACATTTGATGAGGAAAGAAGATCTAAGACTTCCCGGCCAAGTTCCCTCTATTTCATTACAATTCCACCTTTTGAAAAAGTCTTTTGTGGGCCTATTCAGAGAAGAACTCTTCAGCAGATCCTTAGGCCATTCAAACATGCACTAAAGAGGTTTCAAGTTGCTAACACTGAGTATGTGGGCTATGTTGAATTTCCTTCAATATATTGTATGATAATAAGGCAGCATACAAGTGGTTTATTTACACAGCTGAGATTCAGAGATGGTTAATGACACAACGGAGATAATCATCGTTATTTACATGAACGAGGAATTCAAGGGTACTTCAGCAAGCAGTAAAATGAATTTTGGGGGAAAATAATTTCTTCCCATCCTTTATTTATTATAATTTTCTGCAAGGGACAGAAAAAAAAACACACATAACCAATTGAAGACAACATATTAATTCAAAACACAAGACAAAACACTACACAGCACAATTAAAAGCATACCATAATTTTAAAAATTGTTTCAAAAAATAAATTAAAAGACCTGTAGTAACTCCTACGTGAGTATATTTAAAGCAGATGAATTCAAGAAGAAAAATTGGTGGGAATAACAACAATTATCTTTGCTTGCAACATTTTAGATTTATATTCTAATTCAGAGGTTCTCAAACCAGGGCATCGCAACACCCCAGCCTGAGTGCCTTTACCCCTTTAAGGGGCAGGGAGAGGAGATGCAGCAATGCAATCCTAGGATCATGGTTTTTTTGGGGGTCCAGGGGCTTTCCTTTACTTACACAACAAAAGCAGCAGTATCCAGCAAATGCAGGGAGCCCCTCAGACGCCTCTGCAGGGGTCGCCAATGTGTGGAAATTAAAAAAAAATGATTGTGACCCACTTCTGGTTTCGTGATCGCAAATTGGAAGCGGATCACAATTTTTAAAAAAAATTTCTGCATGTTGGGGAGACCTATGGAGGTGTCCTTGCTCCCCTGGGATGCTGCTGCTTCATTGTGTAAGTAAAGCTCTTAGTCCCACTGACAGCAGCTCAATTCTGGGGAGCACATTACTGCATTCCCCCCTCCCCTGCGAAGACTCCCAAGGAGTTTGAGAACCCTGTTCTAATTAATTTTCTCTTTCCAGCAAATGCCTGTTTTGCTCTCACTGCCTGGAATGGCTCTGAAGGGGAGGGGGAAGGGCCGCTTGTACGCTGCAGTGAGGCTCCCTGCAAAACTTAGTGCTTTGCACCCCATCTACCTCTGCCATTGCAAGGATCAAACCGCATCATCATCGCACATATGCTGCCAAGAACCACCTGAGGAATAAATACTGCATCATCATCATTTCAAGACTCTAACCCAGCCATTTTCAACCCCTGTGCCGTGGCCGTGAATGTGTGCCATGAATGGTTCCCAGGTGCACCATGGGAATTTGGGAGAGGGTCATTTATTAGTAGGGCCATTGGGGATGTGAGCCCCCCATTGACAGCACAGTGTGCCTTGTCAATTGTCAAGAAACTGGTGGTGTGCCTTGACCATTTTAGTGCCTTGCCAGTGTGCCAAGAGATGAAAATGGTTGAAAAATCACTGCTCTAACCTGGCTTTTCATTACACCTTTCATGACACTGAAATGTTTTATCTGGGGAGCAGGGAATGACTTTCCCCCTTCTTTTGGAGAGAGGGGGGATGGAGGGGGACCCACAGCATTCAGGAAAAACACCTGCAATTTCAATGACCTAAAATGACAGGTGCAGAAATAACTCTGGGTGTTTTGTCCTTTGCTGACTTGCAGGAGGAAGACTTTATCCTATTAAAGACAAAAGTGGCTCTGTACTCCTTCGTGACTCCCAGCACTGGCAGGACTGCCTTAGGGAATCCATGGATGTCACAACGTAGTGTCTGATCAACTAGGAGAGTGAATAGTCTAGTTAGAAATTCTATTATCGAACATCCCAGGGGTGCTCCTGTTCCTCCTGATAAAGGGGTGTCTCTCGTGTGTAGATTTCAATGTGCCTAGCCATGACAGTTCTGTTCTGCCTGATGTATAGCGGTAAACCTGTTAGCGGGCTAAAATAAATATAGCCTTAAAGCCTAAAGCCCAATCTTATTGCTGCCACCAGTGCTGATGCAACCACACCATGGAAGTAAATGCTGCATCCTGTGATGTGGGAAGGAGATCAGGAGGCCTCCTCTGGGCAAGGGAGCTTTTGTCTCCTTACACCAAGGTAAGCACTTTGTGGCCATATGGGACTACTTGGACTGGCATCAGTTCTTTGGCAGGTGCAAATTTAAACAGATTCAAGGCCAGGCTAGGCAGGAGGCACAGTATATGGACAGTGCCATTGCTGCCAAGAACTGCCCCCTGCTCATACCTGACAAACTAATGCTGTCCTATTCCACCCCCACCATTGACTGCCCATCCCCCACGCCAGCTTGCCTGCATTGGAGTTGGTCACAGACCACAGTGACAGCCCACTGATGCTGCTGTTAGTTTGCAATGGAGGCTTGATTATGGCCACCAGTGGAGCACTCTGAGGGTCATCGGCAGCCAATTTACAGCAGCAGGACAGTGTCCCGCTGTCC
This sequence comes from Tiliqua scincoides, assembly GCF_035046505.1. Classification (NCBI taxonomy): domain Eukaryota; kingdom Metazoa; phylum Chordata; class Lepidosauria; order Squamata; family Scincidae; genus Tiliqua; species Tiliqua scincoides. The sequence goes on along the minus strand of NC_089824.1, from coordinate 11,197,923 downwards.
TAAAGAGGGGATAGGATTGGATCATAGAGGGAATAGTGAAGTCAATAGAGGATGCTCAGAATCAAGGCTGGCCCAAGACCTCCTGTCTTGTGAAGCGCCATGTGAAAAGCTGCCCCAAACCCAATGATGTCTTACCACTCTTTAATGTTCCATCTCAAAACTCTCCTCCCCTCCTCATTTCCTCTTCCTTTCTGTCTCACTCTTCCTTTTCCAACCCAGGGAGTGGAAAGAGAAGGAGTAACAGTGGAGCCAAGTAGGAGGATTATAAAATTCAAGTTCTATGCACATGGAGGCAGGGATGGGAATTTGACTCACAAAGACTTGACTCGAATCAGGCAAACACACATTTTTTTTGCAACTCGTGTTAACTCGAGTCAAGGACATCACTGACTCAGACCCGACTAGCAACTCAGGGTCAGTGACATGAAAAAGAGTCATGACTCGAATAGGCTTAAGTCCCAACTCATTTTTGTGTGTGCTGTGAAATATTCACAGTCCATTCCTCAAAGAGGGCCTGATCAGTTGGAAAACCACACAGATCAGCCATCTCCTTTGTAAATAGACAAAAGTGCAGATTAGCAAGCAAGAGCCAAGGCAGAACTGCAGGTGTTTCAGCCATCGAATAGCCACCCACTGTGCAAGGAGAGGTTCCACACCAATTGTTCCAAAGGCGGTGCTTTCTGCTAGTCCAGATTAGTGTGCTGCTCATTTGAAAGCACTGGTTAAGATTTTCTCTGGAACTCACTGACCTTGATTTACAGACAAATGCCACAGAAAATGTTTTCAGTGTGTCTGGTGATCAAGATAGCGGAGAAAGATTTGGAGTCCTATCTACATTGGCAGATGGGGTGGATGTCATTCTTTATCCAGAGGTTTGGGAGGAACACTTCTCCCCAGATGAAGGTCTATATCCAATCTGTGTGTTTGCAGTTGCTGTGTGCAAGCATTACAGGTGTTAAAGGTGTCAAATTGAGGCAAGTAATGCCTTTTTCATGAACTGGCTCTGCACCAGAGAGGAGGCAGACAAGCAGTGAGTCAGGACTGAAGGACTTTGCTGCCAGTAGTTATGGAGCAGGGCTGGGTTGGAGCACCCACTCCCAGGAGGAAAGTCTTAACCCCTGCTAATTGGGTAAGAGGCACTTTTTCAAGTGGGTGCTCCTTTTTTTTAGCAGGGGGAGAGTAACTGGCCCACCTCACCCCAGCACTGTCTGTTCTAGTGGCTGTCTGCTGGTATTCTTTTTGCATCTTTAGATTGTGAGCCCTTTTGGGACAGGGAGCCATTTAGTTATTTGATTTTTCTCTGTAAATCCGCTTTGTGAACTTTTAGTTGAAAAGCGGTATATAAATACTGTTAATAATAATAGTCACACACCCAGAGGAGTAAGCATAGGCAAAAATAACAGCTACTGCGCTGCCAGCACTCTGGTGGCCTTGACCCCTGTGTCCTGCCCCCTCCACTCCTGGAATCATCCAACAAGATTTCTTAGGGAAAAGGCAGGGCGGAATGGGACCAGGAGTGACCTATAGCTTTCTTGAATAGAAACTATCCAGCCCTTCACAAGGAAATAACTGCAAATAGAGATACAACTAGAAAGTAATCCGGGGCCTGACAGCAAACTCCGAGATTCCCTTGCAAGAGAAGGGGAAAAGTGCTGCGCAACTTCTGGTCTGAGCAAAGAAGAATGAGAGTTTGTGCAGGAGAGACAGAGAAAGGGGGAGGAGAAGCCAATGGCAGATATAAGTTTCTTAATGATGTGTAAGGGGGTATTTTTTTGGCCATATTTTTTCCCCAGAATTTCTTGATTAAAATAGTGCATTGTGTTATGTGTTTTTATTCCAAGGGCGCATTTTAATAAATTATAATGATAAATTATAATCGCTTTAAAAATTGTAGGTGATACATCTATCAGCTCTCTATATCTAGAGTATCTATGTGATACTCTGTCAGCAGATGCCCCCCACAGTATTATTTCTAACTGGAAAAAATAATCTATTTTAATTTCTGGAAAATATCTTAAACACTAAAATGTGGTGTTTTGAGTTTTTATTCGTAGACTAGTGTGATATTTGCCACACTATTTAACAACTTTAAATCCATTTGGACTCAAATTTTCCTTTGATTGCAATGAACAATTTCTGTTATTGTAGTTGTGTTTACTGTACGTTGCTGTGTTAAGTTTACTGTAATTTTAATGTCACTGTGGGCCCAATCTAGGCTGACCAGATACAATGGAAGTCAGAGTGCCTATACCGTTAATCATTGTATAGAAAAGGGAATTTTGGCAGGTGCCAAATCAAATCCTTCCATGTTGAGCTGCACCTGCCAAAATTCGCTCTTCTATACAGTGGTTAAAGGTATAGGCACTTTGAGCATTTACTCCTGGGTAAGTGTGGATAGGTTTCTGCCTCTGCCCAATCCTATCCTACAGCACCAGTGCAACCACAGTGCAACCTCAAAGTAAGGGAATGCCTTCCTCTATACAATGGTTAAAGGTATAGGTATTCTGTCCTCCATTGTATCTGGTCACCCTGGCCCAGTCCTATCCAACTTTCCAGTACCAGTGCAGCCACAATGCAGCCCTGAGGTAAGGGAACATTTGTTCCCATACCTGAGGAGGCCTCTCTGACTGCCTCCCCACCATAGGATGCAGTGCACACCCCATTGGCACAGATGCACTGGAAAATTGGATAGGATCTGGCCCTATAGGATAGGGCTGCAATCCTACGCACACTTTCCTGGGAGTGAGCCCCATTGGCTATGACAGGGGTCTCCAAACCCCGGCCTCTTTCCGGCCCGCGGCCAACCTCTTGTCCCCTGAAAGCCTCTGGCCCACTCAACTGAACATGACCAGAACTGTGCTCTGATTGTGTCTGGAGGGTGTTCTGAGGGCCAGAGAGGTTGAATGAATGAGCCCATTCATTCATTTATTCACTCTAATTTATTTATTTAAATAAATCTTTTAGAGTTCCATGAGGCAGTTGAGAGAGGGCAGTTGGTGCAAAGCAGTTAAGGAGAACAGTTGGAAAGGGCAGTTGTGGAGAGTGGAGGTGAGAAGAAATTTTGGGAAGATGTTAAACCAGTGTTTCTCAAACAGTGAGTCGGGACCCACTAGGTGGGTTGTGAGCCAGTTTCCCATGAGGTCCCTATTTATTTCAATGTATATTGGATTTTTAAAAATATATTACACTTTATGCTCCCATAGTATGTGAATGCATTTGGGAAATGTTACCAGTCTGTACTTTAAACAGGCTCCTCTGTATATGCTTTTAATAATGATATTCAATGGGGCTTACTCCTGAGTAAGTGTGGATAGGGTTGCAGCCTTTGGGATGGTTGGGGAATTTTTTTTTTTTTAAACAGATCATTAACTGCTTGGGAGGGTTAAGAAGATTCTCTTTATTTTACATAAATTTTTAAATTTATACTTACTGTAAACTTTTAATTTACTTAATTGATTTGATTTTGTCATATCGGGAGTATTAAGAAACTTCTTGCTTCATGATATCATTTCTGGCCATGATGTCATTTCCAGGTTAATGACATCTCTTCTGCTGGGTCCTGACATTCAAGAAAGTGGGTCCCGGTGCTAAAATGTTTGAGAACTACCGAGTTGAACTGTCAGAACTGGCTGTTCTGTTTAACTTGTTGATAAACTAAATTATATTTGTACCATTTACATGGTCTCTGGTGTCTATCCAGTCCCCTTGTCCACGCCCCACATTACATAGAGTTACAACCCTTTGCCATACTGACTTTAAAAGGGTTCAGTTGAAAGGGTCAGTCTGGCCTCAGTTGCCATGAAGACCACAGGCCTCTCACCGGCAGTAGCATAGGGGAAAACAGTCAGCCAAGCCTAAGTAATAGGAAAACACATTTCACTGCTTTTGACCCCATAAGGGGTCGCATTTCTAAAAATCCTTCTTAGGGGGGCACTAATGTAGTGGAAGGAATATACTCCACGAATGTCATGTTTCTAGGTCCAGGGGTTTGGGCTGGGCATTGATAAGTTACTAAGGGCCCAATCCTATCCAGTTTTCCAGTGCTGCTGTTTACTACAGGGCTACGTCAGAGCTGGAAAGTTGGATAGGATTGGGACCTAAATCAGGATGTGTGTGTGTGTGTGTGTGTGTGTGTGTGTGTGTGTGTGTGTAGATAGATAGATAGATATAACACAAATAATTTAATATTTAATACATATAATTATATATATATATATATATATATATATATATATATATATATATATATATATATATATATATATATATATATATATATATATATATAGGATAGGAATGATAGGATTGGAACCTAAATCAGGACATGCGCGCACGCCCCCCCCTCTCTCTCTCTCTATATATATATATATAACACAAAAAATTTAATACATATATACATATATAACAAAAATAAAAAATAAACACCCTAAAGATGCATAGTGAGTCTGGGGGTCCAGGGACCACATTTCTAAACAGGCACTGCTATGACCTGGGACTCTGATCCTGTAAGGGAAGGAGGAGTCCTTGCTATAGGCTTGGACAAAGGAGGGATCAGGAGGCCTGAGCCCAGAGAGTGGGGGGATAGGGAAGTTCCCCCCACTGCATCCATGTGCTTTTCTGCCCAGGAACCATATTCTTCCTGCCCAGAGGTAGTCCTTTCTCCGCCCTGAGGTTGATACATGACACATTCCCTGGAAAGGAGGGAGGGTTGAGAGCAGAGGACCCGAGTGAGAACTGCGTTCTCCAGTCCTACTCCACACAGTCTAGAGAGCTGGGTGCAAAACTGAGTGTGCCGAGTGCAGAGCGAGAGGGCCGTGTGCACAGCCAGGCCTGTGAATGGAGGGGGCTGCTCAGAGCCTCAGATTCTCCAGGTACTTCAGGCTTGGAGGAAGGAGGGAAGGGGAAGGCCTGAGCCCAGAGAGGGAGGGGAGTCCTGGGAGCAGTAGGTGCCTGGAGGAGGCCAGCCAGGAATGGAGGTGGCAGGTTCTTAACTGTAGAGAGGAAGGAAGAAGCAGAGCTGGGGCTGCACAGGGGAAGCTCATGGGAGAAGGGCCTCCTGGACTCTCCTGCTCCTGTGCAGTGAGGCCTGCGTTGGACTGGCAGCTCCAGGCGTTTGGTTGAGGTGCTTGTGCAGCCCCTTTGGGGTTCCTCTGGTCTTTCCAGCAGTAAAGTCGTTAGTGGGGCTCAGAGCTGTGGCTTTGTGGCTGCATTAGGGAAGCCTGAACAAGAAGGGCCTCCTAGACTCTCCTTCTGGCTGTGGGGCTGCACAGGGAAGCACAGGGGAGAAGAAGGGCCCATTGGACTCTCCTTCTGCTCCTAGGAAGTGATGCCTGGATTGGACTGGTAGCCCCAGGTGTCTGGTTAAGGCTCTTTTCAACCCCCTTTGGGGATACTGTTCCTGTGCCCCCTCCCCAGCAGTAGTGTAGCTATGGGGGTCAAAGCTGTGGCTCTGAGGCTGCATTAAGGAAGCCCAGGGGAGAAGGGCCTGCTGGACTCTCCTTCTGTCCCTGTTAAGTGAGGCCTATGCTGGACTGGAAGCCCCAGGCAACTGGTTAAGGCCATTATGCAGCCCCCTTTGGGGATACTGCTGCTATGCCCCCCCAGCAGTGGCATACCTAGAAGGGGTGCAAAGCACTAGGTTTTGCATGGAGCATCACCACAGCATGTAATTGGCTCCTTCCTCTCCCTTTTGGAGGCATCACCTCAGTCTTGCACTAGTGGCGCAGAAAGTCTCCAAAGGGGAGGGAAGGGAGCCACTTGCACATTGCGGTGACACTCCATGCAAAACTTAGTGCTTTGCACTCCCTCTAGCTATGCTACTGCCCACCCAGTGATTGCCCCTGCCTTTCTGTAGCCTATTAAACCATCTATTCTCATGAGCCAGATATCAGGGTTATTGCTGGAGCCCCCCAGTGTCAGTGCAGAGAGGCCAAGCTCTTCTCCCAACCCTTCTCCCAGCCAAGGCTGCCTCTATATTGCAGGTTAGCAGCTTCTAGCCATCAGGACGAAGAGCCATCAGTAGGCTCCTCCATGAATCTGCCCATTCTCCACTATAGCCACCATCTCAGCTAGTGGTAAGGAATTGAAACATGTACATGAAGCAGGTATACAAGGTCAAAAGCCTCATGCAGGTCTCCTTTCTCTCCCTGACAGACAGCAGAGAAACATGAGTCTAAAGCCAGGCAAACCTTCTGAAGGAACAGAAATGGCTGCTGCTCCTCCAGGCCAGGTGAGGGGGATTTGCAGGGACAACTTGAGCCTCTCTTCCTGTCACATCTGAGCCGCAGCCTTTCTGCCTGTCTCAGCTATCGGTACTACACTTGTTTCCTTCCTATTAACACCCCTCCTTTCCCTGAACCCCCAAATCTTCCCCTCTTTCTCCAGATTTCCCATGGAAAGCCCAGCTGATCTCCTTGCACCCCTTCTCCCTCTGCAGTTTCCTCCTCTCTGCTTTGCGTTTCTCCTTCAGGAGTTCCTCTCTCCTACCCTCCAGCGGCGTGGCTAGGTCATTTGACACCCAGGGCCCATAAATTTTTGTCACCCCATATGACACAATTAATAATCACATTTTTATACCACCCTTCCTCTAAGCAGTTCAGGATTTGAAATGAGTAATAATAATGACCAGAAAATAAATGCAGTGAATATTTCCCCACAAGCAATGGAAGGAATTCTGCATCAAATGATATATAATATGATGGCATTATTCCAGAAAGCAATGATAGCAGAATTTTGGTCACTAGGGTGTCACCCCCCCCCCCCCAAGAATGTCTAATTGACCTGATTTGAGTTAAGGCATTGGTTCTCTAACTTAACACTGGGGCCCACTTTTTAGAATGATAATCTGTCCAGGTCCCACTGGAAGTGATGTCATGGCTGGAAGTTATATCATCAAGCACAATAAAATAATTACAAATAATTAAATAAGGCAGCATTTTTCAACCTTTTTCATCTCATGGCACTCTGACAAGGCAGTAAAATTGTCAAGGCACACCATCAGATTTTTGGCAATTGACAAGGCACATTTGCTGCCAGTGAGGGGCTGACATCCCCCATTGTCCATACTAATAAATGACATTGCCCCAAATTCCTGTGGCACACCTGAGGATCACTTGGGGCACACCAGTGTGCCATGGCACAGTGGTTGAAAATGGCTGAAATAAGGGGAAGCCAGCCCTGTTCCACCAAGTGAATTTCCTCTGTAGCCTGCCTGCAAGAACAACCCCCCCCCCAAAAAAAAAAAAAAAAAATCAGTGAGATTTTCAGCCCTCCCCAGCGCCGAGTTCAGTGTAAATTCTTATATTTCAAGCACAGCACTATCAGGACCCACCTGGCTTTATAAGTCTAAAAACAAATAAAATGGACCTTACCAGCTGAAGCCTCTGTTTTATTCTTTTTGGGGGAGGGCTGCCTTCTGGAGCATTTGTTGAGCTCCACTTTCATCAGATCGGGACCATGCAGCCAGCCTTGCATTCCCCTTTGCCTGACTAGACCAAGAGCCAAGGCACGTTTGCTTACTCATGAGTAAACACAACTGTGTGGCTTACTTTCGCTTTCAATAATGCTCAATATAGTCACCTACTTGGAGGATGGGACTTTCTTTTTGGGGGGCTGCTTTCATTGGATAGGAACCATTCTGGTGTCCTCTCATTCTGGATTCCTCTCAGCCTGCCCTTTCCGACAAACTATGGCACATTCGCCTACGCACGAGTAAATGTGCAATATGGCTGTTTCATTTTCCATGGGGTTCCATGCACTTTTTTTGTCCATAACTTTTGATGGAAAGGAGATATTTCAATTACATTTTTTGCATTGCATTCCGTTGGAAGTTCCGCATCCAACAGTATATAGCATGATGGGGTTACTCCTAACCTTCACGATGTTAGTGATTTTGGGGCATTTGTGGTGTCACCCCCCTAGGGTGGTACCCAGGGCAGACCGCCCCCTGCCCCCCCGCTAGCTACACCACTGCTCCCCTCCCCTTTTCTCCTCCTTCTAGCTGCTTTCCTTATGTCTCCATTGTGTGTGCATGTTGGTGGTCATAATTCCCCCATATCATTTCAGAGTGAGCATGTCAGAATAAAGGAGCCAGACTGAAACCATGTTTTGGTTCTTAAGCTCTTTCAGTAAACTTTAGTGCACCTTAATTCTTGGTGAAGTACACAGACTTGCCATGATCTTCAACACAGGATCCCTGCATGCCATTGCTTGCCCCTGTTCCCCATGTGTAACATGAGCATGTTACATGTGTTTTTAAAAAGCACTGTCAGTAACATAGTGCAGAAACCCCCTGGACAACTGTCTGCTGCTGCAGCCAGAGCAGCAGGAAGTGATGCAAAATTTTTGACAATGGGAAAAATGCTGGGGGTTATAATGTATGAAAGGAGCTACACAATGAAGAAGGATCTCAGTCCTAGGTGTGCTTTCCTGGGATTTGTTTTGCCAGATTCCCAGTCCAAGCTCCACCTGGAGAATTATGCCCTCTTTAGGCTAATTAGCTCCCCTTCTTTCTCCAGAAATGACCCTGGTTCTGCCTTGCAATACTGCTGGACCCCACCACCAGGGTAGCTCGTCTGTACAACCTGCAGAGGTTCTCCTTCCTCCCCTCTCCTGCCAGCAGCTCCTCCTGCCACTACAGCAGCACATTCATCTTGGGCATGGCAGCCAAACACCAATCTCAGTGTCTCCAGAAGTTTCTGCTCCAGCAGCCTCCAAAGTCCATCCACACATCAGTCCATCAGCAGTTCCAGTAGGCCATTAGTTCCTCAGTCTGTCCTTCCTCAAGCTTTCCTCCTTCTGCTATGCACACCAAACTCTCCCTTCATCAGGTGCTTTAATGCCTGAGGGCCCTATTGCCTTCAAGTGGCTGCAGCTGTGCAGCACACTCTCTGCTGAACACCCAAGCCTTAATCCTTAAAGGAGCCACTGGTGACACTGCATCCTACCTCCTTGCCAGATCTTCCGTGCTTCCACTACAGGAATATGCCCCATTGGAAGCAGTAGGGCTTCCTCCTGGGCTTGCGCGAGTAGGACTGTGGTGTCAATTTGGGAACTGAAATTGAATGAAAGGATCCTCTGAGCCTCCTTTCAGGAAACTTGGAAATCTTCATTGGAAACCCAAAAAATGGATGTGCAGAGGTGTGAGGGAATGTGAGTGAGAAAGTGTTTTCAAATGTAGAAGTGTGCTGTGCTTTCATGGAAGCTGGAATGCCCTTTTCCCTTTGGACTGGAGCTTTGGCCTAGGCTGACTTGTACATAGGACCTTTCTCCTTTTTCTTTCAGAGCCCCATTTCATTTGCAGAGGTTTCTCTGTATTTCAGCAAGGAGGAGTGGGCTCTATTGAGTCCATACCAAAGACAGCTCTACGAAGCCGTGATGATGGACAATCATGAAAATGTGATCTTTGTTGGTAAGAAAGATCCGTTAGCTCTTAACTGATTGATGCCCCTGGTAGGAACCTCTGTTCCATTGGATGTTACCAGGGTGAGTTGGTGGCCAGGCTGTATGACCTGGGCATGGCTGCAGTGATGTCTGATGTCCCCATATCCCCCCCCCCTTCTGGCCTGCCCAGAGTTCTTGATGAGAAGGGTAGCCCCAACCTGGGAACAGTGCCATCAATCAGCTGGAGGTCTCTTGGCTGTCCTCTAGGGTAAGTTGGCATGTTTTGGAGGACAGTTCTCCGTGTGCTTGGGTTCTCCTTCTGTGCGCAGGACCCACCTGAGAACATTCTTGTATAAGTAGTGGAGTGGCACCAAGAGCTCAGATAGGAGAACAGCAGGGCACAGATGTCTCTGGGTAATTTCAAGCTTCCTCATGTAGCAATTGTTTGTTGAAGCCCAGGCATGACTTTGAAACTGGATTGATGGCAGGACCAACTTTGTGGCCAAATTCAATGACAAAGTCCACACTGATGAAGGAACTGGCCTCCAGAATTAGTTACTGCACCCTTGGTAGGATGCAAAACAATCCCAGCATCCATTTGGGCTGTGAATGAGTCATCATGGGCCATGAAGGTACAAAACCAGATTCCTTGATGATCCCATAGAAGACCACTCCAGAAAAGATCCCATAGTGCTGTAAACCTTAGGTGGAGTGCTAGATCCACTGGCTCAAACTTTGGTTCTTTTAATGTCTCATAGGAAGCATGGACAGTGTTAGCAGGAAAGCCTAACCCTCTCTATACTGTCAAAGACAGGAATAATTTCATTTACCTAGATTATTTTTGAATGATTGTGTTCGACCATAAAAGTGGCATTTGAAATTAATAAGAGCATTATTGTTTTATGTTTTTCTTTCTGTACTATATATCAATTGTTATTTTTTTTCTTGGAGAAATGCTACACTTCCTGTCCTCGCACCTGCCAAACTCGTACCTAAGAGGGTCTGTCGTCGTCCCCCCGCCATGTACAGGCATGTACAGTCCCATTCTGGGACACCTAGACAATCAAGTGGGGTACTGCTACTAAACAAGTAATTAACCCCAAAGTGAGCGCTGATGACCATGGATAGGCCACAAGTGGGTCCTGTAACTATTTATGCCTCCCTAAGGCAGGATTCCTTGTTAGACAAATGACAGGAACACTAAGGAGGTGGGTCAGGGCTCCTTATACTGCTGGGCTACTTACACTAGGGCCACAGATGCCTGTAAGGCAGACCCCAGAATAAGGGGTTCAGCCAGGGCCAGTAACATTAGTGGCAGGACGCAAGGCTGAGGACTCTGTCTGCATGGCCACTGGAGGACACACTAACAAAGGAGCAAGAATCCTATGCAAGGAGGAGGAAGGCGGTGCTTTATGAAGCCTCCCCTCCCAAACCCCACTGAGGCCACAGGGGAAGGCTGTCAGCCCAGGCAGCAGCATTCTTCAAAGGTGGTTTAAGGGGGATAACCCAGAGGCCCAGCAAGCAGATGACATTACGCCCCCATAACAGTTTATAGTGGATTGGATCCATGGCCCCCTCACGCACCCTATGCAAGACGTTTCTGAGGCCCGCTAAAGTAGCAGGTATTTGCCTGCAGCCACTAGGCTGTAATCCTACCCACACTTACCCAGAAGTAAGTCCCATTTACTGTCATTGTTAGAAGAATATACATAATAGCTGGTTAAAAGTACAGGTCTGTAATAATTCCCCAAATGCAGTCACATACCATGGTAGCATCAAGTCTAATAGATTAAAAATAAAATAAAATTGAATGGGGACCCACCTGAAATTGGCTCACGACCCACCTAAAGGAAACTCATCAAGACAGTGCAGAGAACCTTTTTCTCTGGAGAGTCATCTGGGAGGTGAAGTTTGTCCTTTTGTACATGGGGTTGCCCTCCCTCTGAAAGAACCAGTGTGCCGTCTTGGAATGCTTTGGGGCCCAGTTTTCTCCAGGAAGTCAGATGTCATCCCTACTCTGATACAATTTTGGTGGTTCACTCTCTGCGACCATTTCTGGGGAACATTTGACTTGGTAGAAGACAGTTTCCTATCACCCCTAAATCACAGAGATGCTTTGCTTGCTTGCTTGCTTGCTTGCTTGCTTGCTTTCTTTCTTTCTTTCTTTCTTTCTTTCTTTCTTTCTTTCTTTCTTTCTTTCTTTCTGAAATTCCTTCACCTCTAAAGAAGAAACACTTCATATTGATGAAGCCATTTGCAGTTTGGGTTTCCTGTGGTTTTCTTGGTCCTAGTTCTAATCAGACAGAAAACGCTTTCTGGAATTTCCCCAGCTAGGTGCAGTTTCTTCTTTCAGTCTCTTCATTTTTTTTCTGATTTCAACAGCATCGCTTTGGAACCAGATTGGAAGAAAGAGGAAGCAGACTCATTCTTCGCAACACAGAGCTCACACAAGGGAGAAGCCCTATAAGAACCAGGAATGTGGAAAGGGCTTCAGTCGCAGAAGCAGCCTTATACTGCATCACAGAACCCACACAGGAGAGAAATCCTTTAAGTGCCAGGAGTGTGGAAAGAGCTTCAGCTGCAGTGGTCAACTTAAGATCCACCACAGAACCCACACTGGGGAGATACCCTATAAGTGTCAGGAGTGTGCAAAGAGCTTCAGGCATAGTGGTGATCTTGTGACTCATCAGAGAATCCACACTGGAGAGAAACCCTATAAGTGCCAGGACTGTGGAAAGAGCTTCAGCTGCAGTGGTCATCTTAAGATCCACCAGAGAACCCACACTGGGGACAAACCCTATAAGTGCCAGGAGTGTGGAAAGAGCTTCGCAGTCTGTAGCAGTCTCAAACGCCTTCACAGAACTCACACAGGGGAGAAACCCTATAAGTGCCAGGAGTGTGCAAAGAGCTTCAGGCATAGTGGTGATCTTATGAGTCACCAGAGAATCCACTCTGGAGAGAAACCCTATAAGTGCCAGGAGTGTGGAAAGAGCTTCAGCTGCAGTGGTCATCTTAAGATCCACCAGAGAACCCACACTGGGGACAAACCCTATAAGTGCCAGGAGTGTGGAAAGAGCTTTGCAGTCTGTAGCAGTCTCAAACGCCATCACAGAACTCACACAGGGGAGAAACCCTATAAGTGCCAGGAGTGTGCAAAGAGCTTCAGGCATAGTAGTGATCTTATGAGTCACCAGAGAACCCACACTGGGGACAAACCCTATAAGTGCCAGGAGTGTGGAAAGAGCTTCGCAGTCTGTAGCAGTCTCAAACACCATCACAGAACCCACATGGGGGAGAAACCGTATAAGTGCCAGGAGTGTGCAAAGAGCTTCAGGCATAGTGGTGATCTTGTGACTCATCAGAGAATCCACACTGGAGAGAAACCCTATAAGTGCCAGGAGTGTGGAAAGAGCTTCAGCTGCAGTGGTCATCTTAAGATCCACCAGAGAACCCACACTGGGGACAAACCCTATAAGTGCCAGGAGTGTGGAAAGAGCTTCGCAGTCTGTAGCAGTCTCAAACGCCATCACAGAACTCACACAGGGGAGAAACCCTATAAGTGCCAGGAGTGTGCAAAGACCTTCATTCAGATTGGGAAGCTTAACTGCCACCAGGGAAACCACACAGGGGAGAAACCATATAAGTGCCAGAAGTGTGGAAAGAGCTTCAGTCAGAGTGGTGAATTTAAGCTCCATGAGAGAACCCACATGGGAGAAACCCTGGAAGTGCTAGGAGTGTAGAAAGAGCTTCATCGGAGTGGTCTTCTTATGAGCTACCAGAGAATGCACTCAACTGAGAAACCTAATGCATCTTAGGAGTGTTGAAAGTGTTTTTGTGCTCATTCAGGTAGCAAAAGTTGAGTTTTTTGGTTGTTTCAAGTATTGATGTTGCAAAAATTGCATAAAGTCCCTAAGTCTTTGTTTGATTTGCAGATAAAAGTCCTTTGCTTGTTCTTGTTTTTTAATAAACAAAATTTCTCAAAATTGTGGTGTCATTTTCTAGAGTCCATGGACTGAGCCTTGCTCTTTATTCCGTGACTGGAATGTCTCCTGCACACCAAAGGGATTTCACTCAGAGGCCTAACAGGGCTCTTGGCTGTGAAAATAAACACACTAAGAACACCCAAAGAAATGTATCGCCAAATAATAAATCCAAGTCCCAGAAACACCTCTGGTTAGGATCCCCCAGCTTGCCATGCCCTGATCAATATGTAAGAATTCCCCAGAGTCCAGTTACCCCAGGGATTATGTGTCTTTGAGACCATGTGTCACTATGTTGTCTTTCAACGCAATCCTATTTTGCTCTGTAACAGGCAGGCCAGAAATCCTGCACTGTATCCAGCGCAAGATAGGGGCCCAATGTGGCTCAGCTGGAGGTAAGGGGAAACTCTTCCCCCACCCCTGGGTAAGCCACCACAGCCCCAATGGGTCTCCTCAGACTTGCGCCATCTCTGGAGGTGGCATAAGTCCAAAGAGCGGAGGGGCTTGCAGCCACTCTGCGCTACGTGGGAATGGGGGCTAGTATACAGCATAACTGCCAGGTCCCAGCTTAGCCCCCCGCTGCTCGGCCACCCTTGGGACCGCCCTCCCCAAAATGCCTGCCTCCCACCTCCTCCCCACCCACTCCAGACTGTGGCGTCAGCCAATGCAAGCGTCTGGATTCAGCCTCTGCGGGCAGGCATGCATCCCTGCACCAGCTCAGCCAATAATGCTTTACTCTCTGTTTGCAACTCTCCTGGGCCAGCTCAAGGGACTTGGAAGGTGGGACTGAAACAGGGAGATGACAGGGGCAGAGAGGAGGGTGGCTTGGGCCCAGGAAGAAGACTGTCCAGCAGCTGTGGTGCTCACCAAATCCCGCTTCAGGAACAAACGCTGTTAAGGTCTTCAGAGGCCAAAACTCCTCCACAGGATGCAGCAAATGCCACATTTTTCCCTCTGCATTGACTACCCCCAGAGACAGATTCCTTATCAGGGAGCTGTTTCATTGTGCCTTAATCACTCCCCTTTGGAAGGGCAGGACTGGTCATCCTGTGTTCTACTCCAGAGAACATTTATCAAATAGATCTTCCATACTGCTCTCCTGGTCTCACTTTAGGGCATTCACAATCTTTCTCCAAGCCAAGGATTGCAGATTGACACGCCCCAATGACTGCTCATTGTCTACGCCCCTCATAAAGGTGGGGGATCAAAGAAGCTATAGATTTCAGATGCAACCCCAAGCCACAAAGTCTTTGGGCCTGACTCAGCAGTCTTTGCCCAAAGGGACCACATCCAGCATTCCAAATTGCGAATTGCAATCAGTTATGGGTCCCCTTTAAACAATCAGCTAACCTCAGAATGCACATATCCTTTTCTTGAAGGTTCTCGTGGGACATCCATACATTGGGAGTATAAGCTGTATATATTTGGTGATGTCCAGATGCTCAGTTAGGTGAGCGACCTTGGCATGGCAGGGCCCATGAGAGGGGGCACTGAGTGGTTAAATTGTACCCAGGCCCAAGGTCAAAGAGGGGGCCCAGGAGCCAAAAGAAGGGGGACAGATATTTCCTGGGATCTTATAATTAATGATCCCACCCAAACTGCTGCTGCAGAAGTAGGTTTTGGTGCTCAGAAATTTCCTGGGACCTCAAGGAGTGCAAAAGATGGAGGAGGCCAGTTTGACCCAGAGGCCAGGTTTACTGGGCAGATAGAACAGGTCTCCCAAGACTTTTCCAGCTGTTTTCACCCTACTTGTGCCCTGTTTCACCCCTTCCTCCTTTTCCCCATCCCACTTGCTTCCAGTGCCCCGTTCCCTTCCCTGCCCTGTTTTTCTCCTTCCCCTTTTGGGAATGGCCCCAAAGAAACTTTGTACCTCATGCTCCAGTAGGTTATAGGGGATTTCCAGCAGAAGCCAGAAATGCAAGTCTGAAAGTGGCAGAAGCCCCCCCCCCCCCAGCCTGTGATTTTCTTCCTTACAACCATTCCCATTCCTTCAAATGTGAGAGGGAAAATTTAATGTGGCAGCAAGGAGGGTAACATGGCTTGCAAAACGCAAGCTGTGTTTACTAGTGTACACTCTTAACTGCTACTTTTTCTTCTATAATTATTTGCTGTCACCTTCCATTCTCTTTCATTTCAACATGTTATAATCTTGGATGAGAGTGTTCAGGACAAACAAATCTAAATTTAAATCCCAGATAATATCTGTAGGTTGAAGCCTTAATGTGGTCAGGCATAAACCCAGCTGGTACTTCAAAAATTCTCCTTTTGCCCTAAATTGGGAAGGTTGTCACTTGACAAGGATCTGATTTCAAAGTGCCGGGTCACCCTGTCAATCTGGGATACTCACTTCTAAATAAAGTATTTAGCTCCATAATCCTAAATTCTAACTGTAAAGACGTTGCAAGCAATTATACAAGCTACCATGAGAATTATCAAATTTAGAACTTGGGGGGCGGCGGCGATGGTTTTATTTCAAATTCCCACCGTTTGGAAAGCCACATCCCATTTTGAGCTAGATCCAGATCCCTTTAAATTTGGATTCAGATTTCTAGGCGGTGTGAATGCTCTAACTGCATTTTTCTTGCTTCTGCCATTAAAACATTACATCTGTTTTCAATGCCTCAATAACTCAAGGAAGCTTGAGAGGCCATGTCACAAAACGCAGCATGAAGTTCTCCTGCACTTAAGGCTCATTGAAATGAATAAGAGATGAACAAGAACACTATCATACTTTTGGAAAACTCTCATTTCATGGGACTTCCCTCTTGATGGAGCTCTAGGTGGTTAAAACGTTGCTCTTGGGAAGACCTGGGTACAAGTTCTCATGCACCATGACCTGAGTGACCAGATGCAACGGAGGTCTGAATGCCTATAACTTTAACCATTGTATAGAAGAGAGAACTTTGGCAGGTAAAGCTCGGAAGGGTTTAAAAAGCGGCACCTGCCAAAATTCCCTCTTCTATATAATGGTTAAAGGCAGTGGTTCTCAAACTGTGAGCAGTGGCTCTGCAGGGAACTGTGGATACCACCCAGAGGAGCCGTGGAATCCTCACAAAAAACCTAATGCCCTTTACAGCATATAGAACTGTAGCCCTAACGGGGAGCCATGGCCAATGGCCCAGTAGGTCAAAGGAGCCACCAGTCAAAAAAGGCTAGGAAGCACTGGTTAAAGGTATAGGCAGTCTGTTCTCCATTGTATCTGGTCACCCTGAGCATGACTCATAGAGGGCGCAATCCTAACCAACTTTCCAGCACCGAAGCTCCAGATAAGGGGAAAGACATTCCCTTACCTTGAGGAGCTCTCTGTGACTGCCCCCCAACTGCAGGATGCAGCACATGCCCACCTCCATTGGCACAGTGCTGGAAAGTTGGGTTGGTCCCCTTACCCTGTGTTGGGCCCAGGCAGCCCCTATGGGTCTACTGGGATCTGTACCAGCTCAATAATTCGTGCAGATACAAGTAGCCCATGCAGGGCTTTCAGGTGCAGGAGGGGGGATAGGATGTGGTGGCAGCCTTTGCTGCCATCCCCACCCTCCACCAGGCCGTCCTCCCCTCATCTAGTTACCCCTCATCCCCACCTCCATTCCTCCCCCCACTTCCCCACTGCTGGGCGCTGCACTTGCCCCATCTAGTGGCGACTCCCTCTCCCACTGGTATGAGAGGCCAGTGCCTGCCCACGCCAGCCTTAGCGCCAGAGGCAAATAACGGTGGGTCATTGTGAAGTGCTTTTTGGCAGTTTTGCGACAGCTGTTGTCTGGGCAGCAGGCACAAGAGTAGCGCTGCCCAGGCATAGGATTGGGCCGTTATTCATGCTGTTTGTATTTTGTTTTCCTTTTTTCCCCCCTCTTTGTTGGTGTGTGTCAGAATGAGGCACTTCAGGGTAGTGTTGCGAAGTGGTTGTTCTAGGACTGGGAAGATCCAGGTCCAAATCACACTCTTGCATCCTAACCAGCCTTGCAGGGTTGTTGCACGGAGAAAACCGGTTAGAAGAAAAGGTAGGCTAAAAATGTCATTATGATTGAAAGTAGCCAAGGGAAAGGTTACGGATGGTTTTCTCTAGCTGGACTCTCGCTGGCTGATGATGGTCTCTTTATAAACTGAGGGCTTCAACAACCTGACCTTCTTAACATAAGAACATAAGAACAGCCCCACTGGATCAGGCCATAGGCCCATCTAGTCCAGCTTCCTGTATCTCACAGTGGCCCACCAAATGCCCCAGGGAGCACACAAGACAGCAAGAGACATAAGAACATAAGAACAGCCCCACTGGATCAGGCCACAGGCCCATCTACTCCAGCTTCCTGTATCTCACAGCGGCCCACCAAATGCCCCAGGGAGCACACCAGATAACAAGATACCTCATCCTGGTGCCCTCCCTTGCATCTGGCCTTCTGACATAGCCCATTTCTAAAATCAGGAGGTTGCGCATACACATCATGGCTTGTACCCCGTAATGGATTTTTCCTCCAGAAACTTGTCCAATCCCCTTTTAAAGGCATCCAGGCCAGTCGCCATCACCACATCCTGTGGCAAAGAGTTCCACAGACCAACCACACGCCAAGTAAAGAAATATTTTTTTTTGTCTGTTCTAACCCGCCCAACACTCAATTTTAGTGGATGTCCCCTGGTTCTGGTGTTATGTGAGAGTGTAAAGAGCATCTCCCTATCCACTCTGTCCATCCCCTGCATAATTTTGTATGTCTCAATCATGTCCCCCCTCAGGCGTCTCTTTTCTAGGCTGAAGAGGCCCAAACGCTGTAGTCTTTCCTCCTAAGGAAGGTGCCCCAGCCCCGTAATCATCTTAGTCGCTCTCTTTTGCACCTTTTCCATTTCCACTATGTTCTTAGGACACAATTTATGTAAAACAACAAGCAAACAAACAAAAAACCAACCAAATATCCTTCACTATATGGCAGGGCCAAAGCTAGAGAGGGGGCAGGGGTGCATTGCCCACCCTGAGTCAGCAGTTTGCCCACACTCACATTTATGGGTCTTGGATGTTTCTCCATACATATCCTTTAATTTTGCACACCAGTATATATACCCAACATAATTGCCCACCCTGACAAAATAGTCACCCACCCACATCTAGAATCCTGACTACGGGCCTGCTGTATCTACCAGTAATTTAAGAGGTTTGCAATGTTCACTTCTAACATCCATTCATTATTCTATTTCACGTGTACAGTCAGTTTATGCTCGGTGACAAAATGGATAGCAGATTACCAGATAACATCAGAATTGTTAAGTGAACGGAATGAGTCTTCTGATAAAGGAATGCACAGAGAATCCCCCTGAAACTCAGTGACTCAGTGCTGCCTGCCAAATGAGATGAGAACTCCCAATGAAATTCTTTTCTTCTTCTTCTTTGGAGAATTATAATTATCCCCATATAACCTCAACCAATCTCAGAATGCTCATAATCCTTATGGCACTCACATCTCTCTGCTTAGGTTCTTTCTGCCATAGCACTGTGAGTTAAATGAACATAATGCAGCAGCCACACTCACCATCAGATCACAACCAACTACAGTTCTATGTATATATGTGCTTGCTACATGGGGGGGGGGGGGGTTGAAAGTGACTTGGGAGATTACTGTTGCAGCACAGGGGAAAAGCGGGTGGGAGAGGGAATTGTGGGGGGGGGTGATAGGTGGGGAACAGTTGAGCACTCTCTCCCAGTGGTCGCTTCTCCCCTCCAAATCAGCCTGCCAGTGGCCTGTGACCTCTACCTGTGACCTCTTCCCATTGTTCAGTCCAGGGTAGGTGGTAAAACCAGGAGTTTTATCAAGCCCTTGGGGGGTTTCACCACACATGCATGATGAATGGTGTCCAGCTTTATCATGCATGTGTGGTGAACTCCCCCCCCCCCCACTCAAGGGCTTGGGGGTTTTTAGTATCCTGCCCCAACAAGTTGCAGCCTGGTGCAATGTGGCTTTACTCTTTTTTTGGCACAAGTGCTGGTGTGTAAAAAGAGAGGAGGGGAAAAACAAACCTGATTCAATTCACACACAGCAGGCCATCTTATCATTGCAGGAACTAACAGCTCAGTCTGATCTAAATCCTCACATGGTTGTACAGCAACACAGGTGCAGTTACCACTGTATCCCACAGGAAATTTTCAGCTGCTGGAGTTCTCTTGGATTAAGGAGACATTTGCCCCCTGGTAAGTCCCAGCAGTCACTATGGGTCAGCTCAATAATTGGCACAAGTCTACATTAATCCAGGAAGGTGAATAAGGCCCAAGAAGGAGGTCAGGATTTGGTGTGTGCTGCCACGGCCAGGATGCAGGCTGCGGTGAGGCTCCCTGCAAAACTTAGCACTTCGCACCCCCTCTAGCTATGCCACTGCTAACCACACACAGTGTGAACCAGCATGGATCCAGAATGGAGACTGTTGACTCCATGTACATAAATGTGATGCCTGAATTAATTGCCATTGCATTGCATTAACAATGAGCTCCAGCTTTCCTCATTAACTAGCACTTTTAACATTTGGTACTTTTCTCAAACAGAAACGAATAAGATCTGAGAGAGTTTCTTCTTATTATGTTGTCAATGTGTCATTTCTCAGCAAGTCTCCCCGCTTTTCTCTTTCTTCTCCATTGATGGTGTGTCAGCTGACTCCTTTTTGACTTCCCTCTCCACTGTTTTTTTGAATGAACAAGGTAATTTTTTAGTGTATTGCATAAAATGTGCCCACTCTTGGTCTCCCATTGACGTTATCCGTGTTTTTTAGAAGTAATTTCTTCATGCAATGTCATTTTCCTCCACTGAGAGGAATTTTCATTCTGAGGTTATTCCCCCCCCCTTAGCATTCCCATAAAGTAGCTGTACATTTGCAGCTATCTGCGAAATTTCATTCCTCATTTTGCAAGTGGCTATGAAGTTGTACGAACTGTGTTTGAGAGCTTATATCTCTACACAAATTGCTGAAAGTGCCAGGAATTCTTAAGCTCATTCCCCACCAGCAGTCCAAAGGGATATAGCCCATTCTTCAGTTGCCATAGGGCAGCCCCATCTTAAACTGCCCTGATGCAGCAGGTCCACATGGCCTCCATTGTATCCAGTGCAGCTTAGGAGCAGGCTGGTCATCTCCTTGAAATAAGGGAATATTTTCCCCCTTACCCTGAGTAATACTCCAGCCTGCCGAATGGGGCTACTCGGATCTGCACCAGCTATTAAGCTGGTGCCAGTCCAAGCAGCCCTGTGTAGTGTGTTCAGGTTCATGAGGGAGGACAGGATATGGCAGAAGCCAGCTCTGCCAATTCTGCCCCCTTTATCCAACCCTTGGTCCACCCTCCCCCTGCTCAGAAGTGTCCCCTCCCTGCCTCCATTCCAACCTTCTGCCACGCCTCCAATGCCTGAAGCATCGCTTACCTCCACCAGCAGCCACTCCTCTGGACATCGGCACAGTGGCGCAGGCCTCCCTACCAGTGCTGTGTACTCTCCAGATGCCACAAATTTGCCCTACACCATATTTCCTACAACCCTTAGCAGGCGCTGGGACCACTGCACTGGCAAAAGGGAACTTTTGGATTGCGCTGGTATTCTGCGGAATGTACAAGCTAAGCATGTTGTCTTATCTGTTGAATTTTGATTCCTGAATTCAAGTTCTGGGTAACTTGACCAATGTATTTTACAAGCTTATATGTATAGTTCCTGGCAGGGCTAACACGGGTCTGCAGCAGGTTTGCCCTAGTAGTCCAAAGGAATAAAGAGAAGGGAGAATCTGGAGGTTGGGTTGTCTTCACGGGAACAGTGCAAGCACATTCACTGTGTACGTTGAACATACAGGACACTGTGCCAACTTCTGTTGCTCACACTGAGAAGAAGAGTTAAAAGACCCCACTGGAAGAGTTTAAAATAGCTATTTTATCTACAGTTAAACCTCAGCTCTGGTATGAACTCTCTAGATCAGGGGTGTCAAACATAAGGCGCAAGGGGCCGGATGCGACCCCCGGAAGTTTTTTATCTGGCCCTCGGGCTCTCAGCTGCTGAGGTGTTACAGCTGAAATGGCAGTCCACATGAAAATTGGGCTTTCCCAAATCTTGAAATATGATCAAGATTTGCATACTTTCTCTTCTGTCATTTGCAGTTAATGAGTATCTATATGAGAACCGGGTCTGATTTCTGGCCATTAGCTGCTTGATGATGTCACTTTCTGCTTAATGACATCACTTCCGGCCCTCAGCTGGAGCCCTGAATGCTAACTTCGGCCCTCTGTATGAAATGAGTTTGACACCCCTGCTCTAGATGGTCTTATGCAGTCAATTAATCTCAGTCACCCCCATAGAAGGATAATACTTGCATACTTTGCAGGGTTGTTGTAAGAATTACAAAACAATACATGTCTGTGACGTGCCTTGCACACCAAAATGCTAAGCATTAGTATTTAATTTGCACTAATAAGATCCCTGTCTTTCCTGCTAGGATTTTTCCCTTCTGCAAATCAACATTTCATTCCTCAGACTTCTCTACTTGGCTCTTCAGCGGAAATCAGTCATTTCAATTATCTTTTGTGGAACAGCAGTAGAACTGCTACAGTACTTAGATCTTTCTTCCCACTTCAGTGAGCTGCTGTGACAAAATAGGCTGTAGAGATCCTGCCTGCTCCAAAGGCAGTGGGGAAAGTGGAAGGGGGTTTAAAATACATGTGGGGAAATATCAGGAGGATATTTGAAGGCCAAGTGAATTCATAACGGACCCAAATGAAAATTACCTTTCACAAAACTGGAGAGAGGTTACCAAGAAAACTGAGCCATACCTAGGGAGGCCAATCAATAAATCGTTGTCTCTGTGCCTTTCTCTGCTTCTTCCAGAAAACCCTGGTGCAGAGTTACAGAATGCAAAAGGTTCACAAGAGAACTGAATTAGATTGTTGTCTTGAAAGGTTGAGCTCATTCATCCACATTAATGGCTGCTTTTACGCTGTATTTTGAGGCTCTGTATTTTGAGAACTGTCTGTATTTAAGAACAAACCAATCAGGAATGGCCAACCTTTGTGTTCTCAGGACTACTCTATTCCCCAGATACTAGCACAGAGACTGGAACAATCTGATCAAGGATGGTCCAAGTCTATGAAAAGTTGACCTCATCTTGCAGTTAGAACCTTCAGGGGAATTGAGCACATATGCTTGGGGATCATGAGGTCATCCATTGGAAGGGGCACTGAGGAATGAATATAGAAAGTTCTTCTCAAGGGGCAGGTTGGCAGTGGTCCTTTGCCTTCTCAGAAAGCACAGACAAAACATTTACCGTATACAAAATCCGTGTGGAATTTGTGCAGAAGTAGCTTTCACTATTTTACTCTTTTGTGAGCTCAGCATATGATGGAACAAATGGATCAAATAAGCAGGGATGGGCACTCGAGACTTGCAGACTCAACTTGAATCATGAAAACACGTATTTCACAATTTGCAGGGACTCGAGTCACACGCATCACTGACTCTGGCACTGACATGTGACTTGGGATTTTTACCTGAAAAGGGTTATGACTTGAATTTGACTTGAGTCCTGATTCCCTTTAGTGTGTGTGTGCTTGCATGCTTACATTTTTAAGGGGGGATCGCTTCCGCATAACCCCAAAAGACCTTGTGGGAGATCCAGAAACTGTCTTTCAGACCGAGGGCAGCAGCAGATGTGGTAGTAGGAGGATAGGTGGTTCCAGGAGGTTGGCATGGGGGTTGAGGGGAGGAGGTAGGCTTAAGCTTTCTTTCTTTCTTTCTTTCTTTCTTTCTTTCTTTCTTTCTTTCTTTCTTTCTTTCTTTCTTTCTTTCTTTCTTTCTTTCTTTCTTTCTCAAGGACTTTGCTCGTTTCTCAAAATGACTCAGAACTCAACCAAAATTACTTGAAATTTGTGCTGGCACACACTATGACTTGTGACTCAACTCAAGTCGTGGGGTCACTGACTCAGGACTCGATTCAAGACTTGGCACTGTGGCTTCAGTGCATTCCTGTAAATAACTCACAAACATATTCATTTTTTTCTTAATTGCTTCATTAAATTGCAGTTTCATGAGGGCACTGCCAGTGTTCAGGTGTAGCAGGAGATGTGTTGTGAAATCTGTAAGTGAAAATCCAGGTGAGGATGGACAGGAATGCCATAAATCATTGACTTGGTATACGATCATGCTCCAGGGTCAGTCCAAATGCATTTTTCTTATGAGCTGGCCTGGAAAATGACCTTATCTGGACACTTTCTTGACATCTCCATAGAGTTTACGCCTCAAAGGACAGGGGCGATGGGAGACGGGCCAAAAGGCTAAATAGTACAAGTTCTCAGTTTCCATGATCTGTTACTAAAAATGTTTTGATAAAGAAACCGAACACAAACCCTTCCTGACAGATGGCTGAATCGACAACAAGTAAGGATTGGCTTGGAACATGGAATCTATTTATTCATTTACACATCTAACAATTCTATTAAAAGAGGGGTTGCATAACAGATCTGTAGAGAGAATTATGAGTCGCCCCGGTTTTTACTGCAAGCCAAGAAATTACAAAGTTTGGCAAACTCTCGAAGGCAAAGTGAGAACAACTTATTACAGAGCGGTGAGTGTGGGGATGCGGTGAGGGTGGGTTGTCACATGTTTCCAGCCAATGAACTAGTGCACAGAATCGGTGCTGAGCCAAAATAGGGACCAGGCCATGTTCTGTGAACAATTTTGCCCCTCGTAAAGCAAACCTCTCCTTTTCAGCAATGTTTTGCAGCTCTTTTCCAAAAGATGTGAATAGGTTTACAGGTGATAAGGGAAAAACAGGTTCCATAGGTTCTGTGCAATGCAGAGGAATGACATCTTCTGCATTTAGATGAATATCCCTATGTGAGAGGACACCTAAAAAAGGATGTTTCTCCCACCATGCTTCATTTCTAGACCTGATACAAGGTCCGTGGCATTACTGGGGGGGTGCAGGCTGCACCAGGTGACACTCATGGGGGGGTGACACTGCTACTAGCAAAAAACTGTTAAATCTTGGTGTTTTCTAATAATACCATCATGTTATATATCATTCGATGTGCAATTTCATGCAGAATGCAATGAAACAAACCACGTTGAAATGTCTCTGTTCTATTAAAAGTTATAGCAAAAAACCCAGCAGGGATGGAGCAATGGTACATCACCTTAACAACCGCCTGGAGCATTGCCCTGCCCACTGCATGGGAGGAACATAAGAACAGCCCCACTGGATCTGGCCATAGGCCCATCTAGTCCAGCTTCCTGTATCTCACAGACTATCATGGGGTGATGTGCTGGTCTCTCACACCGGATGATGCAAACCCAAGTGATGGCACTGCTCAAGGTGCTAGTCCTTACCTTTAAAATCCCAAGTGATTTCAAACCTCCACATATGCAAGATCATTTACCTCCTGCATGAGAAGGAGGACCATTACTTACTCACATGCTACCTGCTGATACCCTTTAATGCACCTTTCTAACTAGTCAGTGCAGGTGATGAGGGAGGGGAGAACATTCCTCTTGGCTGCAGTACCCAATTTATGAAATTCACTGCCAGGGTTGGCCCATCCATGAGACCAACTGAGGCACTTGCCTCAGGAAGCAAATTGGTAAGGTGTCTACCTCTGTCCACCCATTTGCCACCACTGCTCCTCTCCCTTCCACTCCTGGACTGGAAAAGGAATGGGACAGAGTAGACGTGTAAGGAAAAGAGATTGATAGACTTGAGCATTCCTGATGCCCCTCTCCTCCACACTTCCTCTATTCAAACAGCAGAAAATCTTTCCAACATGCAGTCAATATTTCAGCTTTAGAACTGAAATCTGCTTTTTTTTTTTTTTTTTGTATTTTTAACCCACGTATGCCTAGCCCGTAGGTGTATACATTTTATCCCTGTTGCAGCAGAAATGGTTTAACTGGCTCCCTAGCTTTTCAACTTTGGCATCTACATTGGTCAAGCACTGCATCTTCACAGGGTAGGAACAAAACCGGAGAGTTTCCCTAATGGAATGACCATCAATAAAGCAGCTCAGCCTGATGGAGTAGTGCAGGGAACTTTTCAGCCAAAGGGCCGCATCAAATATCTGGCACAGTGTGGAAGGCTGGAAAAAATATTAAATATAAAATTTAAATAAATACATTAGAGATGGAACTTAGATGAAAGAATAAATGAATGAATGGGCTCAAATGTTCAGGATTTCTCCAAGCTCCAACACAGCCCAAGAAATAAAGAACACACTTAAATGGACCTGCATTCCCCTACCCCACAAGCACAACTCTGGTTGTGTCAACTGGGCCAGAGGCTCTCAGGGGATCAGAGGCTGGCCGCAGGCCAGATAGAAGCTCACTGCGGGCCGCATCTGGCCCCTGGGCCAGGATTTGGAGTCCCCTGGAGCAGTGTAATAATGGATGACAGCTTGTAAATCCCGCTGCTTGCCAAAACACCTTCCTGTTTCCTTCCCTGTTTCTTTACAACTTCCACCATCCAAAGTAGGCATTCGCTGCTGAAGCAAGGGGAGATGTATGGGCTAATCTGATTTGAAGCCTGCTCTAAATTTCACACACACAAATAGGACAACAGTCGGTATATCTGCCAGCCCATTGCTGGACCAATTGTGTTTATTTATATGCACTGTCAGCCCCTTAGATGTTTTTTTCTCATCTCCTATCAAAGTCTCCCAGGCACCCATTCCAATCAGGCTGCGCAGCTCTCAGTAAATTGGCCACGTATATCTGACTCGGTTGAGCCCTTACAAAGCCTTTGTTCCCTTTGATACAGCTTGCTTTCAATTCTCCCCACCTTGGCGCAATCGGTGGTGCCAGATCGAGGAGACTTTGAAAATGATGCTCAAAAATTTTAACTTGGCAGTTACCCCTATTGGGTCTCCTGTCAAGTTTTCCCCTGGGTTCCCTCTCTTTCTCTCTCTCATCCTGCCTCAGAGTTTTCCACATCCAGGTATTTTTCTCCCCCCCCCCCCCACAATAAACACTGTTATAGCATGGAAGCCTGTCATGAAGGTTATTACTTAAATGCAGCACCTCATCATCCATCTAACTCACTTGGCAGGTACATCCAAAGGAGGCCAACAACAGTGGAAAAAAAAAGCCCTGGAATTTTCCAGCAAAGAGCTCTTTCAGACAGCAACAAATACTTCTGAATACTGAAAAGCAAGGGCCCTCTTCATAACTGAATTTAAATTTTTTTTTCCTGATTCTGTAAGGCAGAGCTGTGTATATGCTGTGATTCCATAGATACGCAACAAAGGGCCCAATCCTATGCAAATCTCCAGTGCCAATGGAGCCACAGTTGGTTGGTTGGTTGGCAACCTTCAGTCTTGAAAGACTATGGTATAAGCCTACAGCATCCGGTATTCCCAGGCAGTCTCCCATCCAAGTACTAACCAGGCCTGAAAGTGCAGCCCTGAGTTAAGGGAACAAACATTCCCTTAGTCTGATGAGGCCTCTGTGACTACCCCCACCACCACACCATGCAGGGACAGGGTGACCAGATGCCCTCTTTTTCCAGGACATGTCCTCTTTTTTAACCAGTGCAGGGTAAAGCAGAACCACGACTTCTCATGACATGGATGTTATGGTTCTACTAATGCAGGTTAAAATTGCATTAATCTTCTTTGCAGCCACATCACACAGTTGACTCATGTCCATTTCACCACACATAGCGCACATCTTCACCACGGAGGGGTGGCGAGAGGGGCAATCTGTGATGAAGGTGTGGCAATGTGTGGTGAAATCTCTGAGAAACCAGAAACATTCCTTTCATACGGAAATGTATTTTTCTCCCCTTCCACATCTGAAGCAATGTTAAGTCCTGTGAGACATGAAGTCACATGGGTGGGTGACTCCTCCTTTTTCCTTGCTTGCATTCAGTGCCTCTGGATTCTCTCTTGCCTCTTTTTGTAGCTGGAAGAATCAATTATGACTGCACAGTGGGTCAAAAGACTTGGCCCCTTCCCACCTGCTGAGCAGTACAAAGACAGCATGCTTCCAGCCCTAGAGGTGAGGCTAAACAGGGAGGGGTGTGTCCCATGCCTTCCCCAACTTCAGAGGGACTGTGGGGAAGGGGTTGTGGCTGCACATGTATTCTCTTCCACATTGTGGCTGTGACAGCTTCCCTGGGTGCTGGGGAGAGTCTAGGTTGTTGTTGGCTAATCTCCCCCCATCCCTCATGTACCCTCATGTTCAGTGTTCGTCAGCAGGGGCAAGTCCTGCATGCAAGAAGACTTTCTCCCCATGTTTTGCAGTGTTGGCCAGCCATGATGCGCGGGAGGGTATACCCATTGGTGTGACTCACCAGCACATCTCTAGCCCTCTTTACATGTTGATTCTCTGGGTACGTGATGAAAGCATCTGCGTTGGGCGCTGGCTGACTGACAGTCCTGCTGCTTTAAGCAGAGCTCCAAGCAGTGAACTGATGAGGACTTTCCAGGTGTTCCAAGTCGCAGAGGTGGCCTTGCGTCAAGATGGCAGCATCCTGATTGACACCACGGAAACCTTTCTGACAGTAATTAGTTCAGGGTATGAGGCTTAGCCACTCTCCTTTTTTACATTTGGCTCCTGAATTGCCTTTATATCTGGCAGCCAAAGCCTTTTGGCATTTCAAACCCAGCCAGTGTGATTAGGGGGAGACATCTATACCTTGTACCTGATGTTTTATTTAACTTAGTTCTCTGCTTGATTAAGTCACTCTAATTATAAGAATTGAATCAGGGAGCTTACCAAGTATATCCCCTTTGAGGAGGATTTGGACATTTCACAGTCTGTGGAACAGAATGCATTACACGGGCAAGTGTGTGTGTGTTTTAAAGCAGTCAACCTTGTTTACTTTTTTCTAGCCATTTGCATGACCGGCATAGCTTGTGTGGGTAAAGGAGGGAGTTGGTAGATTTTTTAAGAATAGTTTTGGGAGGTCAGTGTCATTGTAGCCAGAGGAGTCACTAGAGTTTGCATCTCCCAGCGCAAGAGCTCATTGTGCCAACCCCATGATGGACCTCCGCCCATACAAACCATCCAGAATAAATTGCAAACCATCCAGAATAAATTGCAATATGATACACACATCCTAAACGCAGTGGAATCACTAGGGTTAGTGTAATTCCCATTAACTTTATTTAATATATAACAGTACAGGTCACTCAACAAATCAGAAGCCAACAAAAAAAAACCAGTGGCCAACTTGATGACACTCACACAACTGATTAAGGGCAAGAAGCGGAATGTGCCGGCACAAGTCACCAACAGTGTCACAAAAGTGCATAAGAACAACCCTGTTGGATCAGTCCCAGGGCACATCAAGTCCACAGAGGACTCACAGAGGCCCACCAGATGCCTCAAGGAGCACACCACAATTAACTTGCATCTTGCTGCCACTTCCCTGCATGTTATTTATTTACCCTCACACACCCCAGAAGTGCCGTAAAGCACTTTCATGCCACTGATTGAGCTGGGAAGCAGCGCACGGATGTGCGCCAGCCTCCATAGACTGACCCAAGCTCTGCAGGGCCATTTTTAAGGTAAACCTGCTTTCAGGGAGGCAGTGGAGTGGGAGTGGGACCAGGTTCTGGTACTTGTGCTGGATCCTAACTCCGGTCCTGCGCGGCCTAGAGCAGAACTGGACTGCTCAGATTTGCACCACCTCTTGAGGTGGCACAATTCTTCCTTGGTGGAGGGGACACTGCCGCTCGCCTTGAAGCGGGCGGTTGTTCGCCCCCTCCTGAAAAAGCCCTCCCTGGATTCCACTGTGTTGAATAACTACCGGCCAGTCTCCAACATCCCTTTTCTGGGCAAGGTAATTGAGCGGGTGGTGGCGGCCCAACTCCAGAGGGTCTTGGATGAAGCAGATTATCTGGATCCTTTTCAATCTGGTTTCAGGCTGGGCTTCAGAACGGAAACTGCCTTGGTCGCCTTGGTGGATGACCTACGCCGGGGACTGGACAGGTGGAGTGCGTCCCTGTTGGTCCTGCTGGACCTCTCGGTGGCTTTCGATACCATCGACCATGGTATCCTTCTGGGCCGATTGGCCGAGTTGGGAGTTAGAGGCACTGTTTTGCGGTGGTTCCACTCCTACTTGGAGGGTCGGTCCCAGATGGTGGTGCTGGGGGATGCCTGTTCGATACCCTGGCCCTTGAGGTGTGGGGTGCCGCAGGGTTCAATTCTGTCCCCCATGCTATTTAATATCTACATGAAACCGCTGGGAGAGGTCATCCAGGGGTTTGGAGTGAGATACCATCAATATGCCGATGACACCCAGCTCTATCTCTCCTTTCCTCCAGACTCTAGGATGGCGGTTGAGGGCCTAGAGCGCTGTCTGGAAGCAGTGAGGATCTGGATGGGGGCTAACAAACTGAAATTAAATCCAGATAAGACAGAGGATCTCCTGGTTCAGAAATCCTCGATGCAGGTGCTGGATTATCGGCTTGCTCTGAATGGGGTTGCACTACCCCTGAAGGAACAGGTTCGCAGCTTGGGAGTCCTCCTGGACTCGCAGCTGCTCCTGGATTCCCAGGTGGCAGCTGTGGCTAGGGGGGCCTTCGCTCAGCTTTGGCTGGTGCGCCAGCTGCAGCCATACTTGGATCGTGCAGACCTGGCCACGGTGATCCATGCCACGGTGACATCGAGGTTAGATTATTGTAACACGCTCTATGTAGGGCTGCCCCTGAAGACGGTTCGGAAACTGCAATTACTGCAGAATGCGGCAGCCCGTGTGGTCACTGGAGCTAGGCGGTTTGACTCTGTCAGTCCGCTTCTCCGGGGGCTACATTGGCTGCCCATTCGTTTCCGGGCCCAATTCAAGGTGCTGGTTTTGACCTTTAAAGCCCTATACTGCTCTGGGCCAGGATATCTTAGAGACCGCCTACTCCCGTACAATCCGGCTCGCCCTCTCAGGTCATCAGAGAAGGCCTTTTTACAAATGCCGCCACCCAAGGAGGTCTGGGGGGGTGGCTGCAAGAAATAGGGCCTTCTCGGTAGTGGCACCAGCATTATGAAACTCCCTTCCCCTTGACTTGAGAATGGCTCCCTCTCTTGAGAGTTTTCGGCGAGGCCTGAAGACACTGCTGTTTATACAAGCCTTCTGATTTTTTGGCCTTCTTAACATTTTTTACACATCTTGTAGTTTTTTACAGGCCTGATTCCTCTGTGACTTGCTCTTTTTTGCTCTTTTTATTCTGTCTTTTAATCCGACTACTGTTTTTATGGTCTCTGTTAATGTGTTTTTAATATGTTTTTTATCTGCTATTTGTGCTAATTTATGTTTTTAAATCTGTTTTTTACATGTTGTTAGCCGCCCTGGGTCCCTTTCAGGGAGAAGGGC